>NW_026867618.1:3285062-3427562 GCF_020745735.1 Hemiscyllium ocellatum | reverse complement strand
AAGTGTGTTGGTGGAGGGGGTGGGGGGGAGTAGTACTAGTGGACAGCCAGCTTCAATCTGAGAATATTTACCGTGAGGATATTGCCCTTTCGTCGATGACACCAGTGGATGGGAGAGAGAGAGTGAGAGAGAGCGCGCGCGAGAGAGAACGTGCAGCCTGCAGTAGTGAGAGTGGTGGAGCATGAGCATTGTTCGGCGTTCAGCGTTATTCCAGACAAACAGTGAGTATGAGGGTGAAGAGAGAATATAGTAACACATGCCCTGGCAGAGCATGAAAGGTTATTGATGCTTGTCCTGTAGTGTTGAGGCCACATTTATTCAGACCGCAGTAAAAACAGTGAGCTGGGTAGTGAGCTGAAATCATGCTTGTTAAATCTGGTAGTATGGCCTCACCTGAAAAGAGAATGTTCATCCTCGATTCCACACCATACTTTAGGATCTCCGTTTTGCTGTAGTCAAATCATGGTGTAATTGCCCCTTATCTGCTATGTCTGGAGTAAACTGTACAGGGCATCTCCAAATTAAGGATAATTAACAGTGAGCATATTGTTTTTTTTAAAGGTGAGACCTTGCAATGGATCATGGAATATCCAGTAGGATCTGGGCGATGGTGAGAGGCTCCAGACGTGATCAGTGGCACAATCGGACGGCGTTACAAATAAAGGCAGACGATGCGGTGGGTCGAGAGTTGAGCTTCGATAAGATAGCACCATGAAAGTAGCTTGGCCACGAATAGGCGATCCTTCTGTCACGCACAATGAAAATGACACTGAGACAAATTATTGTTAGTTTCAGCCCAATGAGTTAAAGTCTCTACCAGCCCCAATCAAACTTAGAAAGCTACACAACAAATACTGATCCGAAACTCCCCATCATCTGAACTTACATGAATATTCTTTTCATCCATTCATTCCTCGAGATACTTGCTCAAGTTACAAATGGCATCGAAATAACTTCATTATGAAACTTTTGAAGTATAATTCCTAGACATTGTCTCTCTGTTTCTCGCTCCCTGCCTTTTTTTTACAAAACCCTCCCATTTGTTATCATTTGGAGATGCCGGTGTTCGACTGGGGTGTACAAAGTTAAAAATCACACAATACCTGGTTATAGTCCAACAGGCTTAATTGGAAGCACATTAGCTTTCGGAGCGACGCTCCTTCATCAGATTATAGTGGACGGGTCAATCCTAAAATAGAATTTATAGCAAAAATTTACAGTGAAATGCAACTGAAATTATACATTGAAACATTGATTGTCTGTTCGGCCTTTCATCTGTTAGAATACAGTGATAGTTTCACTTCTTTCATATGTTATCTGTTTGTTGGCATTTATACTGTTCAACCCACTAATCATTCTGTATGACAGTGTTTCTCACACCAATAGTACCGTGTGTCGTGGCACAATTGCGATATGGAGTTGCAAATGAATGGGAGATGCACATCCCATCAGTTCCAGCATTGGCTGCGTGTTTCCCAATGCTGGGAAGCGATCGAACACAGTGTTACTAAGCAATGTACTTTCTTGGTGCACACAGATCTACATGCTTGGAGGATATCCGCTTCAGGTTTACAGATCCATGCCGTACTGTGGTCTGCACATTTCCCCATGCTTGACAATTATGCTGGGGCGGCACGGTGGCTCAGTAATTGGTACTGCTGCCTGACAGTACCAGTTGCGATTCTTGTCCCGACTGTCTGTTGGTGTTTGCAACTTCTCCCCGTGTTTGTGTTGGTTTCCTGCAGAAGACCGGTATCCACAGTCCAAAGAAAGTAATTTAAGTGTATTGGTCGTGCTGAATTGCCAATAGTGTTCAGGGATGTATGATAATGGTGCCTGAGTTAGGGGTAAATGTATGGGAATGGGTTTGGCAGGGATAGTCATGGGAGGGTCGGTGTGGGCTTGTTGGGTTGAAAAGCCTGTTTTCACATGGTAGGGAATCTAATTCTGAAAGATGTCTTGTCTGGGTTAACACATCAGTGCATTGGTGTGGTCTGCAAAACTTCACTGACTGAACAGTTATCTAATCCGGGTTTTTTGGTCAATGCTCTGGTGTGGTCTGTGTGGTTGTTCACTCTGGACAGATTGTCGATGTTACTGACCAGTGCAATGAATGAATCTGCGCAATATTCCTATCTGGGCAGATTGCTTGGCTTTATTGAGCCATACTCTAGCTTAATCAGCACACTGAACCAAACTGAACAGATGTCTCATTTTGGTTCGTAGTATTTAGGCTTTTTCTTTACACTGGATTGAGCATGTAGTATCAGTAACGATGCCAACTTATCTGGCAATGCCTTTATTTTATGTTGTCATTGTTGCGTGTGGACCCTGCATCTCCTACTCCATTAATGTTGCTGGGTGACCATGTACAGTACATCAATACCTATCTGCAGACACAGCCTATTCATCAGAAGCAGACAGCCAATTCCATCGCCTTCAAGTCTACACGTGGGAGGAAAGCATGGCCTCTCGGATGAAGGTGGCCCCATTGATACACGGCTCAAAAGACCCTGGCCTCACCAGTCAGGGAAATGGAGTAAAACTTGCGATTTTTAATGGCTTTGAGTAAACACTCCTGTGCACATTGTGTCAGTACGTCCTATATTGTCTCCGAATTTATGTAATATCCAGTCTTTTCTTCTTCCTCAATAATTCACAGTTTCACTGTTCCTCACATTGTTTGCCATCTGCTAAGTTGCTATCCATTGCTTATAGAACACAGGACATTACAGCCTTTTACCATCCCTTCAGCCCACGATGTTGCATCGACCTGTGGTACCAGTCTGAAGTTTATCTGTTCAGCACTACTTCATTACCATCCATATGTCTACCCAATGACGATTTATATGCACTTACAGTTGGCGCGTGTACTAATGTTGCAGGCAGTGAGTTGCATTCTGCTACTAGTCTCTGAGCAAAATAACTGCCTCTGACGTCTTTTCTATATCGATCACACATCAACTTAAAGCCATTTAAAGATATGATGGTGCCAGCAATTACAATCCGAGGAAATAAACTCCCCCTGTCCAATTATGTAACCATCTGATTATTTTGAATGGTTCAATTAAGCCAACTCTCAATCTCCTTCCTAATAACCAAAACAGCCTCAAGTCCCTCAGCATTTCCACATCAGATCTTTCCTCGATACCAGGCTACATTTTGACCCACTCTAACGCTTCCACAACATTCTAGCAATGCGCTGACAAGAACTTTATGCAATACTCCAAGTGCGGACACATCAGAGTTTTGTACAGCTACAACATGACATCTTGGCTCCGAAATCAATCTCATCACCAAGAAAAGCTGACACAATATATGCCTTCTCAACAACTCTATCAACCTGCGTGACAACTTGCAGGGATCTATGTACATGGACACCGAGTTCTCTCTGCTCATCTACATTATCAAGGATCTTGCCATGAGCCCATTATTTTTTATTCCAGTTGCACCTTACAAAGTGGATCACTTGACCCTTTTCGCATTAAACACCATTTGTCACGTCTTAGCCCAGCTCTGCATCTTATTTTGTCCCTATTTAACGTGCCACAGTCTTCAGCACTGTCTAAAACTCCTCAGACATTTGTGTCATCCGCAAATTTACTAACTCATCCTTCTCTACCCTCATCCAGATCATCTTGAAACTGACAAGCTGCACTGGCCACAAAACAGATTTCTGCAATACAACAGTGGTAGTTGAACTACAAAATGAACAATTCTCATTAATCATCACTCTCCTTAGTGAGTTTTGAGAAGATTTGTAGCTCAGGTTGAGGTTCTGGATGCAGGTTTGCTCGCTGAGCTGGATGATTCATTTTCAGGCATTTCCTCACCATGCTAGGTAACATCTTCAGTGAGCCTCCGGATAAAGCACTGCTAATGGTGATGTCTTTGTTTTGGTGATGTCATTTCCTGCAGTGTTGTCATTTCCTGAGGTGATGTCATTTCCTGCTATTCTTTTCAGTGTTCAAAAAATGAGTACCCACTGAACACAGTCCATTGATTTCTCGGCAACAAGCTTAAAGAAGCAGACAAAACGCATCCAGAACCATTCGCCAGTCCCCCTACATCAAAGACATCTCGGAAATGACTGCCAGACTACTCAGACTCCTTGGCATCGTAACAACCCACAAATCCACCAACACTCTAAAACAGCAGCTAATGATCTTGGAAGACCATATACAGACAGTAATCAAAACTAATGTGATTGAGAAAATGCCGTGCAAGAGCTGTATCACACTGCACTGGACATACAGGCAGAGAACTAGCCACCAGTATACGTGATCATCAACGAGCCACAAACCGACATGACCCTATCTCACCATTTTAACAGAAAATGACACAAGCATAGGAAATGACATCAACACAGGAAATTACATCACGCACCCAAAGAAACCCACTCGCATAATTGGAAGTCAGAAATCACCAGCAGTGCTTCGTCCAGATGCTCACTGAAGATGTTACCTAAAATGGATTCGAAACGTCCGAAAATGAAACTTACAGCTCAGCGAGCAAGCCGACACCAATCATCACTCTCATATTCTTTGATCGATCCAATATCTGATCCAAACCTCTAAAGCCCTCTTAATCGCATGCTTCCGTATTCTGTGCAATAGCCTATCGTGAAGAACCTTATCAAACGTCTTTCTGAGAAACATGTACACAACATCAACTGCTTCACCCTGATCCACTTATTTGGTCATGAAATTCAAACACGACCTACCCTACACAAAAAGGTGTTGATTATCCCTAATCAACCTATTCCTCTGTAGATGACTATAAATACTATTTCATGAAACGTTTTCCAGCACTTGAACCACAACTGAAGTAAAGCTCAACGGTGAGGAATTAACTGGATTGTCTCTGCTTCCCTTCTTGAACAAGGGTGTCATACGTTACTACCTTGCCGTCTTCTAGCACTATCCCTGCAGATAATGATGATATAAACCTCAAAGCCAACGACTCGCCAATCTCCTCCCTCGTCCCCAGAGAATGTTAGCATAAACCTTATCCGGCCCAGGGGTCTTGTCTGTTTTCACATTTTCCAGATTTGCCAAACAATTCCTCCTTCTAAACATCAATCCCATCTACTCTAGCAGCCTGTATCACGATGTTCTCCTTGACAAAATGTAGCGCTTCCCCTATCCATTCGGACTACATGCATAACGTCCAACGATGATTCTTGATTGCCACGAATATTTCTTAGTCATTCTTTTATTCTTGATCTACATGTAGAAAGCGTTGGGGTTTTCCTTCATCAGACCTATCAACGACTTCTCATATACATTTCTGCATGTTGTTAGCTCTCCTTCAGGTATTTCCTGGCTAACTTGAAATTCCCAAGAGCTCTAACGGAGCCTTCACGACTCAAACTAACATAAGACATCTTCTTACTCCTGACAAGACATTCAACTTCTTTGGTAAGCTATGGCTCGTACGCTGAACTTCTCCCTCCCCACCCTTTGCATCCTAAATCTTGCCTCATCGCATCATCATTGGCTTTCACCCAACAATACCTCTTGTCCTGCGTTATACTCATGTCTGCTTCCATCGCCAGAGTAAAGATCAACAAAGTAGTCACTAACACCAAAGTGCTCACCTACCTCCAAATCTAACACTTGGCGAGGTTCATTACCCAGTGCAAAATGTAATTTTGCCTCGACTCTTGTTAGTTTGTGTACATATTCTGTCAGGAAACGATCTTGCTCACATTGTATTAAAACTGACACATCTTAAGTATTCGAACTACAGTATTTCCAGTCAAGATTTGGGAAGTTAAAGCCGCCAGAACACCTACCCTGTTACTCTTGCTCCTACCCACAAAATTGTTTTCCTTTCCTCTATATCTTGGAACATTTGGTGGCTGGCAGAAAGCTCTCAACAGGATGACCTCTCCTTTCCTATTTTTAACCTTAGTCCATATTACCTCAGAAGTCGTGTCCTCAAACGTCCTTTCTGCTACGGTAATACTGTCCTTCACTAACAAAGCCACGCCTCCCCCTCTTTTAAGATGTTCTTGTTCTTACTGAATTCTTATATGCTTTCAGATGCTCTACCTCTGCTTCGCAAGTTCATTCCCTATCTATCGTAATGTCATTGCATCACTTAGTGAGAACACTCCTTTTGTTCCGTTTACCTAAGTCGTTGATATTTTTTAGAAGTAGTTTAGGACTTAAAACTAGTTACATTATCACACCAGTAGTTAATTTCTGTTACACTGATAAAGCCGAATTTATCCCTACTTCCGGCTCAGCAACACGTCCGCTCCATATTCCTATGTTGCAGGATGGTCAGGATGAATTTTCCATTCAATTTCCTGTGTTAAAAGGTATGAGAGATTAAAACGTCTGCTCCAATTGCTGAGTAAAAGTCTCGAATGCTGAATGTCCTCATTTTGGTCATGACTCCAACTCTTGATTGGCTGAATAGACTGCTACAGTGTCGGCGTAGTCGTGAATGGTGAACATTTTGGAATCACCAGTGTATAGTCAACTTAAGACTTTATAATGCCTTGAACATCATTGGTACTGCAGATGTTGATAGTCAATTGTGTCTCACAGATGCAAGTTTCCGTTTGGTCTCTCCTTTCGAATTATGGCCTCCTTCCCAGGAACGACTGCCACATAACACAGTGGGTGGTATCTTCAAAATGAGGCTGACACTTTCTCTCCGCCTGGACGATGTAGTAGGTGCTCCAACAGATGCTGTCAGGGACAGACTTATAAGAACATAAGACCATAAGACATAGGAGTGGAAGTAAGGCCATTCGGCCCATCGAGTCCACTCCGCCATTCAATCATGGCTGATGGGTATTTCAACTCCACTTACCAGCGTTCTCCCCATAGCCCTTAATTCCTCGAGACAACAAGAATCTATCAATCTCGGCCTTGAAGACATTTAGCATCCCGGCCTCCACTGCACTCTGCGGCAATGAATTCCACAGGCCCACCACTCTCTGGCTGAAGAAATGTCTCCGCATTTCTGTTCTGAATTGACCCGCTCTAATTCTAAGGCTGTGTCCACGGGTCCTAGTCTCCTCGCCTAACGGAAACAATTTCCTAGCATCCACCCTTTCCAAGCCATGTATTATCTTGTACGTCTCTATTAAGTCTCCCCTCAATCTTTTAACCTCCAACGAATACAATCCCAGGATCCTCAGCCGTTCCTCATATGTTAGACCTGCCATTCCAGGGATCATCCGTGTGAATCTCCGCTGGACACATTCCAGTGCCAGTATGTCCTTCCTGAGGTGTGGGGACCAAAACTGGACACAGTACTCCAAATGGGGCCTAACCAGAGCTTTATAAAGTCTCAATAACACATCTCTGTTTTTATATTCCAACCCTCTTGAGATAAGAGACAACATTGCATTCGCTTTCTTAATCACGGACTCAACCTGCATGTTTACCTTTAGAGAATCCTCGGCTAGCACTCCCAGATCCCTTTGTACTTTGGCTTTACTAATTTTCTCACCATTCAGAAAGTAGTCTATGCTTTTATTCTTTTTGCCAAAGTGCAAGACCTCGCACTTGCTTACGTTAAATTCCATCAGCCATTTCCTGGACCACTCTCCCAACCTGTCTAGATCCTTCTGTAGCCTCCCCACTTCCTCAGTACTACCTGCCTGTCCACCTAAATTCGTATCATCGGCAAACTTCCCTAGAATTCCCCCAGTCCCCTCATTCAAATCGTTAATATATAATGCGAATAGCTGTGGCCTCAACACTGAACCCTGCGGGACACCGCTCGTCACCGGCTGCCATTCTGAAAAAAGAACCGTTTATCCCAACTCTCTGCCTTCTGTTAAACAGCCAATCCTCAATCCATCCCAGCAGCTCACCTCGAACACCATGGGCCCTCACCTTGCTCAGCAGCCTCCCGTGTGGTACCTTATCAAAGGCCTTTTGAAAGTATAGATAGACCACATCCACTGTATCTGTGACAAGTTTTTTTTTCTGAGAATGTGTCCTTCTTGTTGCTTCACTTCCCACTGTCTATAGTTGATGCCTCGACCTGCTCAGTCAGTGGTGCACCTGTAGTGATGGACCTTTAAGTCCAACACCCAGAATACGTTCTGCGTTCTTGTCACCCTCAGTGCTTCCTCTGAATTGTTTTCAACATCGAAAAGAACTGAATTATCAGCGAGGGGTGGCGTGGATGCCAGGAGATGTCCATCAACAGGTGATTTTCTTGATCATCTTTAACCTGCTATCATGATAGTTCGATATTCGAGAATCAATTTTGCGGCATTCCACAGTGGAATCTTTCCTGACTATAAACCACGGTATCAGCACCACTGGTGGATCTTTCATGGACGTAGAATAGTATATCCTCAAGGATAGTGATTGGGAATCATGAGACTTTATACATCAGGTCCAATTCAGTGCTTTTTCCAGACCGGTCAATATGAGTAATACAGGTGACAATGGAGAATACGAATTATGGCTTAAAATGCTGAATTAAATTGACTCTATCTGCATGTGTGTTATGTTGCCAAAACACGTTGATTAATTCAGTGCATACATGGCAGTAAATGGCTCTGATTCCATGGCTTTCGAGAGACATGCCTACAGGTTGGGTGATATTGAGAAGTGAATATCCAGAACATTTTACAGCTGGGAGTGCGATACAAAATTGGAAAGGAAGTGGGGGAGATCTCCGAATAATTGACGGTCAATTTACGATTGTCAAAGGGGATCTTGATTAAATGTTCGGGAATTGTCATGAAACTGTGGTTTCTGTGCTTTGAGATTGTTGGGGAGAGACGCCCACCTTGAGGCAACTGGGTTTCAGGAAACCTATTAGGCAGAAGGGTCTTTGTGATGTAGATCCTTATGACTCCATCACATTCTCTACCCAGCTTTCCCCAGAGTATTGTAAAACCGACATTCCTTCGAACATTTGATAACAGACATTCCCGGCACAATCTGTAACTGACAACTGTAAATGTTCTGATGTCAGTGATTTGAACAAAAGATGAGAGTTGGATGAAGAAGGAGACAATGTACCGAGGTCCCCTCAGACAGTTAAAGAAGTGCATATGTTCTCCCTGCATTTACAGTTCTTCACAACAGAGGATCGACCACTATTTAGAATAAAGGAAAAATGGCCAACTTCAATTTGTCTTCAAGAAATAGGGTCGGAATCCTTCAGGACGGCAAAATGCTTACCATCCACATTCGGAGCTGTGAAGAAAATATGTATGTCGATTCTTGAGTGATTGAGTGCACGGGAATGTTCTTGCAGCCGTCTGTTTTTATGGAAGTGTATCTACGTGTTTGGAGAAAGAGAGTTTCTTGTTGTTTGCATCACGTTTTTGACAGTTTCTCAATCAGACTGGTAATATTGTTCCAGACTAATGTGTAATATGTTTGCTTTCCTTCCTCACAGTCAACGTAATGACGATCTACATCCTGCTTAATAAAGATTGTGGATTGTCTCCATGTGTCAGACGTTATCTGGGGGCCATGGCAGTGGGAGATCTTCTGGTCCTAATCCTCGACCTGACATTGAGGCACATCCCCATTGTTTTCCGTGAAGAATTTTATCTTCTGCTCTCCATCCCTATGTGCAATATTCACGCCGTCCTGCTTTATGCAGCCACTGACTGTTCTGTCTGGTTCACCGTCACTTTCACTTTTGATCGATTTGTGGCCATTTGTTGCCAGAAGCTAAAAAGTAAATATTGCTGTGAGAAAACGGCAGCTTTGGCTCTGGGAGCAGTGACTGTGGTGAGCTGTTTAAAAAACTTTTTTTGGTATTTTATGTTCACGGCTCGGTATCGGAGATGGAATAACCCCTGGTTTTGTCAGGTAACTCACAATGTTCAAATATCTCGTGTCTGGGTAACAGTAGAGCTCGTCCACCACATTCTAACCCCGGCTCTCCCATTTCTCCTGATTTTGCTGCTGAATGTTTTAACTGTCAGAAATATTTTAGTGACGAGCAGACCCCGCAGGAAACTCTTGGCTCATACCAACAGGGACGCTCAGTATGATGCAGAAATGCAAAATCGAAAAATGTCTATTATTTTACTGTTCCTGATCTCGGCCAATTTCATATTGTTATGGTCAACGTTAATGATGTTTGTAACATGGAAACGGATGACGTATTTGGGCAATACGTCCGTGCATCTACATTGGTTTGTGCTGCAATTGGGCTTCATGCTGCAGCTCCTCAGTTGCTGCACAAACACTGTGATTTATGCTGTGACCCAGACTAAATTCCGACGGCAACTGAAAAATATGCTGAAATTTCCCTTCAAGTAAAAAATGAGGTCTGCAGATGCTGGAGATCACAGCTGCAAATGTGTTGCTGGTCAAAGCACAGCAGGTTAGGCAGCATCTCAGGAATAGAGAATTCGACGTTTCGAGCATAAGCCCTTCATCAGGAATAAGAGAGAGAGAGCCAAGCAGGCTGAGATAAAAGGTAGGGAGGAGGGACTAGGGGGAGGGGCGATGGAGGTGGGATAGGTGGAAGGAGGTCAAGGTGAGGGTGATAGGCCGGAGTGGAGTGGGGCGGAGAGGTCAGGAAGAGGATTGCAGGTTAGGAGGGCGGTGCTGAGTTGAGGGAACCGACTGAGACAAGGTGGGGGGAGGGGAAATGAGGAAGCTGGAGAAATCTGAATTCATACCTTGTGGTTGGAGGGTTCCAAACTAAAGGAGTTGCCATGGGCACCCGCATGGGCCCCAGCTATGCCTGCCTCTTCGTAGGATATGTGGAACAGTCCATCTTCCGCAACTACACTGGCACCACCCCCCACCTTTTCCTCCGCTACATCGATGACTGTATCGGCGCTGCCTCGTGCTCCCACGAGGAGGTTGAACAGTTCATCAACTTTACTAACACCGTCCATCCCGACCTGAAATTCACCTGGACTGTCTCAGACTCCTCCCTCCCCTTCCTAGACCTTTCCATTTCTATCTCGGGCGACCGACTCAACACAGACATCTATTATAAACCGACTGACTCCCACAGCTACCTGGACTACACCTCCTCCCACCCTGCCCCCTGTAAAAACGCCATCCCATATTCCCAATTCCTTCGTCTCCGCCGCATCTGCTCCCAGGAGGACCAATTCCAACACCGCACAGCCCAGATGGCCTCCTTCTTCAAGGACCGCAGATTCCCCCCAGACGTGATCGACGATGCCCTCCACCGCATCTCCTCCACTTCCCGCTCCTCCGCCCTTGAGCCCCGCCCCTCCAACCGCCACCAAGACAGAACCCCACTGGTTCTCACCTACCACCCCACCAACCTGCGCATACAACGTATTATCCGCCGCCATTTCCGCCACCTCCAAACGGACCCCACCACCAAGGATATATTTCCCTCCCCTCCCCTATCAGCGTTCCGCAAGGACCACTCCCTTCGTGACTCCCTTGTCAGATCCACACCCCCCACCAACCCAACCTCCACCCCCGGCACCTTCCCCTGCAACCGCAGGAAATGTAAAACTTGCGCCCACACCTCCACACTCACTTCCCTCCAAGGCCCCAAGGGATCCTTCCATATCCGCCACAAGTTCACCTGTACCTCCACACACATCATCTATTGCATCCGCTGCACCCGATGTGGCCTCCTCTATATTGGTGAGACAGGCCGCTTACTTGCGGAACGCTTCAGAGAACACCTCTGGGCCGCCCGAACCAACCAACCCAATCACCCCGTGGCTCAACACTTTAACTCCCCCTCCCACTCCACCGAGGACATGCAGGTCCTTGGACTCCTCCACCGGCAGAACACAACTACACGACGGCTGGAGGAGGAGCGCCTCATCTTCCGCCTGGGAACCCTCCCACCACAAGGTATGAATTCAGATGTCTCCAGCTTCCTCATTTCCCCTCCCCCCACCTTGTCTCAGTCGGTTCCCTCAACTCAGCACCGCCCTCCTAACCTGCAATCCTCTTCCTGACCTCTCCGCCCCCACCCCACTCCGGCCTATCACCCTCACCTTGACCTCCTTCCACCTATCCCACCTCCATCGCCCCTCCCCCTAGTCCCTCCTCCCTACCTTTTATCTCAGCCTGCTTGGCTCTCTCTCTCTTATTCCTGATGAAGGGCTTATGCTCGAAACGTCGAATTCTCTATTCCTGAGATGCTGCCTAACCTGCTGTGCTTTGACCAGCAACACATTTGCAGCTGAAATATCCCTTCACAAAAATTCATCAATCAATCAAACACAATCATTAATCAATCCATCTAGGATTTTCTCATTTCAGCTAATGTTTCAACAATGAATTCGTGTGGCACTATGACAGCAGAATGAGGGCAGTGCTGGTTTGTTTAACCGTATCTCATAGGAGGTTGCAAAAACACGTTTCAACGTTTTTCTCAGCGGAGAGGCTAGTGCGAACAGGCACCATTCCACTGACTGCATCTATCACTTCAGTTTGTGGAAACCTGTCAGAAAAATATTCATTAAAAATGCCAACCATCGAGTGATCCAGATAACTGTTTGTCTTGGTGTTGACGAAGCTGAGCTGGGTAGATTCAGTACCAAGTACTGTCCTCAAGGGGGGAGGGAAGGGGATCGGGACCGAGCTCAGGACCTGGTCTAAGTCACTCTGACCTTGCTTTCAAGTCTGGCTCATCCATTTCAACCTGTAAACAGCACAATACATTTGTGCATCTTGCTCCCCGCTCCCTCCATATCTCCCTCCTACTCTCACACAGTTCACCCGTTTCTATTCTCGTCTCATTGTCTCACGTTATTTCACTGTAACGCCTGCCATAATTTTGCTTCACTCTCTGTCCCTCTTGAATTCTCTGTCTCCCTATCACATCCGCTGTTCTTCTCTTCCTCGAACATTCTGCTGATTTCCTTTACCAGGGAACAAGTTGGTGTGGGAATACAGGATATCGCGAGAGACCATAGAAATGTTGAGCACAAAGCATGTTAAGAATAGAGCACTGCAATGCTTACGCAACGATAAATTTTCCGTGTTAGATCAGTGGCCTTTGTGAGGAGAATAGTGTGGTGTTGGGGCTGCAGGGAACGAGACAGTGGAACAGTTATAAATGCGTTCACAGGCCGCGAGGAACAAAAGACACTTTCAACTCTTAAACCCTGTAATGTGCATTCAAATTCGATGGCGCAAAATGAATCGCTTAACAGTTTTCCAGGTTAATTTCCATCTGCTGTTGCTCAGCCCAGTTCTGAATCCTATCAATTCCATTGATAAAACCAACAACAGGCCTCCATCCAATCCAGCATTCCAACCTTCGTGTCATCGGCAACTTAGGAATCATACCTTCCATTCACTGACTTTCCTGGCTAATTTCAGTCCCACACACTTTGTGACATTCAATGTATAAATAATGTTTTGTCTATGGGATAAATCTTTGTTTCTTGAATGGAGAAGGCTCTAATCCCTTATCTGAAGGATAGTGTGAGAGCTGGTTGAAAACTATAGCTTTGTCTCTGTGTCGATTTTAGGTCTGGGAACAATTTGTTTGTGTGTGTTGAACAGAGAGAGAGAGAGAGAGAGAGAGAGAGAGAGAGAGAGAGAGAGAGAGAGAGAGAGAGAGACAGAAATAGCACTGCTGGAATATTATTTTTTTAAAAATAAACCTCTACCTTCCTGATGCGGTTCCACAATGTGGAAACCCCCACTATGATGGTCTGTGTCTCACGGGAACGTGGTAAACCATCGAAAGAGATGGTTTCTTATTTTTACTAGAATGACAAATTGTTCTTCGAAGCTCTTTGCAAAAAGACGCCCCACATTGTCGAAAAAGCCCCTTTGGCTCAACAAATCCACGCTGTCCCTCCAAAGAGTGATCCACCCATACCAATTCCTCAAAGACTCCAAGATTATTACTGATGAAAGGAGTGAACACTTATGCCAATTTAGCATAGCTAAATTGCCTAACTGGATAACTTGAAGTAAACACGGCAAAATATGCAAACTCCACAGACTGTCTCTTTCCCTCTTGTGTCTCTTTCTCACCGTCAACTCTCTTATGTCTTTGATTTATTCTCTCGTTCATCTGTTATTGCGACCACCGTCCTCACCCCGCCCGCCCTCATCCCTTTCTCAGAATATTGCTCCCTCTCTCCTGTTTGTTCCTACCTTTCTCCTTCTCCATATCTGCTCTTATCTTCTTCTTATTTTACTTTCACTTATTCTCCCCCTTCCTCTTCTTCTCTCCCTTTCCACTTCCCGTCCCACGCCCTCTGGTTCTTCTCCACACCCCATGCATATGTTCCCCACAATATTCTCCGAACCACAGTACTACTGCTCCCCAACTGTTCTACATCTCCCCCTCGGCCGCAAATCAGCTTGTTGTCTTTCTTTATTCAGTTGTTCCATTTCTACAAAATACTTCACGCTAAAATATTGTAACATTCAGAAAGAAGTGCCGATGATGCTAACCAGAAACAAATCCAGAAGTTGCCAGAACCTTTGGCAGATCGAGAAGGAACTGTGAAGTGAAATTTCAAATGACATTTCGGGTCTGCTGACTCTTGGTCAGAACTGACGTGTGTGGGGAAAATATTGTGCACTGTCTGACGGCCCTGCCATGTTTCACACTGGCCATCACTCGAGCCATCTCTCTTAGTTTCTGTAACTTTTACACACATGTTGTCAATCCCTCTCCACTCCGCTACCTTCTTCTGTCTCAGCTCAACCACCACATCCCTGTCAATTGTGTCAAACCCTTTTCCCATCAGTAGCAGCAAATGTGGCCCATTTCAGGAATATAACTCGGGAGGCACTGGGAACAGAACGATCCCACAGTGATAACAAAATATTCATCATCATACAACACTGAGTCTGAATATACTCATCTGGAAGATAGACAGAGGGAGTGAGGGAGGGAGACCGGGTCGCGAGTGCGAGAGCTAGGGAGACAGGAAGAGACAGAGAGAGGGAGATGCGTTGCCAGAGGTGATAGACAGGGGAGGAAGACGGACCGAGATGTGGGATGCATAGTGATGGAGACTAGTTGGGAGACAGAGGGAGGGACACGGGGCACCGACGGAAAAACAGAGAAAGGCACGGAGAGCGAGATAAATCCCAGGCAGTGAAACCAGCACTAGAGGGATGTAGGAAAACCCTCAGCAAAAGAGAGGACAAAGTAAGCCAAAAAAAACACATTTGAAATTAAGTGTAAATCCAAGGAAAGAGTCATACAAACAGAGAATGATAAAAAAAAATGCAAAAGCAAAATGTAGAAACAGAAGGCCAGAGCCAGAGACTGATAGAAACCCCATCGAATGCAAGAAAAATCACACAGACAGAGGGAAAAGTGAGAGAAAAAAACAAATCCATAAAGGTAGAAATAGAGAGACTGAGGAAGGACACAGAGAGAGCAATGCAGAGAGAGAGAGTGGGTGTGGGGTGGGGGGGGAGGATTGGGGAAGAGAGAGAGAGAGAGAGAGACAGAGAGAGACAGGGAGAGAGACATCCGAAACATGAATTCTATTGGCCTTGATTGAAGATTATAATTGTTCTTATGGATACGCAGATTTTTTAAAAAATAAAGATCCAATCACCTATTAAATTCCAGAAGCATCACATTTTATCATCACTCCCCCATGATTTGAAACTCAGACATCAGGAACCAATTTCAATTGGTATCAAGGGCCAAGAGCTTTCAAACAGGGTGTTGTTTATTGTCTTACAGGCTCGGAAGTGATTCAGTGATGGGGGATCATTCCCAGAATTTGTCTCAATCTGTCCCTCTCGCTCCCACCTTGTTTAAACTGCCGTTTCTGGCTGTCCGTCTCTTGAATTAGGTGTACAAAAACACCAGAGACGCTGCCCCCATCCCACTCTTTATCATAAACCACAGGCCCATACCCACCCTGTGCAAGATTGATGCTGTTTTTACATGAAATATAAATAAACAACCTTCCAAATCATCTACTGTCATATATCTCTGCCGTTGATGCGTTTCATTTCTCTTTTACGTTTTTTTCTGTCTCTCTCAACGATTCTCTCTGTTTCACTCCTTTCGTTCCCCTCTTTTTCACTCATTTTTCTCTCCCTCTTTTTTCATGTTGCCTTTCTTTCACTCCTTCCTTCTCTATCTCCATCTCAGCTCAGCAGTTTTCTGCTTTTGAAAATGATTGATGTCTCTCCGTCAGTGTGGCCTCTCTGTCTCTCTGTGTCACCCTCGACGTTTTGGTTGAAATGCACTCTGTTTCATTACGCTTGTATTGTGTTGAGATCTAACTGTCCCTATCTTGAGGATTTTCACGGCGTCAATGTCAGATATTGAGGAAGAGATGGCGATGAGTCTCTGGTAGGGTGTGAGGCTGGGGAAATGAGGGCGATACATTCCAAACACCGTAAGAAAACTGAACCAGGGTTCCCCTTGCGATAAGTTGGTGGGAGGCAGTCGTGTGTGAGATTTCCGTGCTGTCCCCTCTAGTAAGCAGCTGACAGGTAAACTCCAACCTCACCTCAGCAACACGTGCACCACAACACCCACTCCCAGAGAGGGGGCTCTAATTGGAATACTGCAAATCAAGCTCCCACCAATTGCCACGCAGGAGCACATAGAAGATGTTAATAGGTTATGAGGTTCTGCAGGTCAGTTCGGTTTCACAACCAATCACGTACCAAATTATTACTCTCTCGGCATCTCTCTCCACCATCAGACAATCTGCAGGTCAATTTGTAAACACTAAGATCCCAGAGTTGCCAGTGCATTCTCTTTCTCTCTCTCTATCTCTCTCTCTCCCTCTCTCTGTTCTCCTTCAATCTCTTGGGTATGCCACAACCAGAAATGTCAGGATGGCCAGCGAATTATTGGGAAACGGTGTGATGTTCCCTTCATCCTGTATGTCAGGACAGGGCGGAGAGTCAAACTCGGATACTTCTGTCCCTGCTACAAGTTCTGTCCGATCAGTAGTGGCAGCTTTCGAGTGGCACGTGGATAGTCCGTTGGAACATGGCTGGGCTGCAGGCTTCCTTCAAAGCACAGAATACGACTCCCCACTCCACACAGTCCCATGATCCCACTGTCTGACGCCATTGCCACACTTCCACCTGCAAGCAACCGTTGTGTTGGAGGTGCAATTGCACAGCGAGATCCCACATGACACAACACTCTATTAGAAACACATCCTAAAATCAGAAACTGAGAGATCGTATGGACTGGCACATTTTCACTCATATTTTGTGCAGCACACTGTCTCCCTCTGTTCGTGTATCTGTTTCTCTCCTTATATCCCTGTTTTGATTTTCTCTCGTTCTCTTTCTCTCGTTCTCTCTTCCTGCGCCTACCATCGCTCTCTCTGTGTCCTTTGTTCCCATCCCTGTCTCTGTCCCATACTGTAACTTTAGTATGCTTGGGCCTCTCTCTACAGACAGAGAGAACTCCACCAACGATTACCTCGAAGTCAGATCCTAGCTCACTTTGACTCAATTTCAGTTGCTCTTCCCATGCCTGTCTCTTTCTTTGTCTCCCCCCCTCACCCCTTCACCATCAGTCTCTCTCCCTCGCTCGCTCATGCTCTCTACGCTCCGATGGTTTTCATTCGGGACAATTAGGGACGTTGAGAACGGAGTCCCACCTTGCATTTCTTAGTCTGCCTCACGTACTATCTCTCTGGCGACATAAGCCACCGGTCTCCTCCAGTGTGATGCAAACCCCGTCACAAACGCAATACCGTCAATCTCCTTCTTTCTGATATAAACCAGCTGCACAGGCACTGACACCAATCCCTTCCTGAATGACATAATTCAGACTCAGACCCACCCTCATATGACTCCTCCATTCTCTTGTAAACCAACACTCAGGTACGGACACCAATAACCTCATATCTGACATAAACCAGCCTCGCAGACACTGAAAACGGTCTCCTCCTTTCTGATGTAATCCAGCCATACAGTCAATGACACCAATATACTCCTGTATGATGAAAATCAGCCTCAAGGTCACTGCCTCAGAAAAAAAAAATTGAGGTCTGCAGATACTGGGCAATCAGAGTCAAAAATTGCGGCTTTGGAAAATTACAACATGTCAGGCAGAATCCGAATGGCAGAAGAATTTACGTTACTGGAACAACCTCTTCATCAGGGATTTTGTAGGGGGTGGCTTCTTGGGACGGGGGATAAATAGGAGGGAGAGGATGGGCTGACTGAAGATATCTGGGAGGAGATATTTAGATGGAGGTGTGTGTGTGATGGGGATAGGTTGCAAGGGACGGGTGGAGTAGATAGCTGGGAAGGAGGTTGGACAGTTAGGGCATATCAAGAGCGTGGTACCAAATTGAAAGTTTAAATTTGGGATGAGGAAACAGCTGAAATTGACATTGATGCCTTGTGCTTGCTTGTCCTAACGTGGAAAGTGAGGCGTTCTTTCAACATGCAGCGGATGGCTTCTAAGTTGGAAGTGGGAGCGGCCCAGACATTGCATGTCTTTGAAGAAGTGGGAGGGGGAATTGAAGCGGTCAGCCATTGGGTAGTGGGTTACTGTGGTGCGTATACTCAACGAATGTTCACTGCCGGGCTCGACATTTTGGCGTCCTGTCTTCCCAGTGTAGAGATGTGTATAGCGATAAAAACGGACACAATAAAGGATGTGGAAAAGCACGGAAATATCTATTGACGTGGAGCGATTCTTTGGGGCCATGCATGAAGGCGACGTGGATTTGTGGACCCAGGCAAAAAAAAAATCTCTTGAGCGGAAAAGGGACGGTGCTGGGAATAAAGGGATTTGGTTTGGGGAGGTTGAAACTAACAAGCAAGTCACGGAGGAAAAGAAAATCTCTGCAGAATGATGATGAAGATGGAGAGGTATGTTTTTCTCTGGTGGAGGACCTCTTCCTGTCTGACATAATCCAGCTCCACATTCACTGACACTAATCTCCTTACATACCTTACCTGAAACTTCTTCCCCACACTTAGGCAACTCACCTGCACAACACTGACACACCCACAGAGATCCCACCGTCATCGCCACGGCCCCGAGAACCACAGTGTGAGCATCACTTCTGCAAATAACTTCGACCCCGCTTTCACCACTACCACAACCTCTCCTGTTACAGTAACAGCTCCAGCCCTATTCCAGGTCCGAGCTCCGAGATCCAGCCCTGCCGACGTTTCACCATCTCAACAGACCTCCTCCTCACTGAGGACAAATGATCAGTCCTCAGCAGTGTCCTTACCCCCATTCCCCTCCGTTCCCGCATTATGTATTCAACACATGTTGTGACATTGAACATTTCATCCACTTCCTCTGCCTCCGAAAACTCGTTCTCAATCAAGATGCCCTACCACCTTCTGAGGAGCACTTTCGACACCTCCAACACAGTCCATTCACGTGGACAATCCCGTGCCAGTCTGTCATCCACACTCGACTTCTTTATTTCCAACTGCTGTGGAAATACTAATCACCTCAACCTGTCCTAACCCCTCCCCGACCCTTAAAATGCATAGCCCTCCACTCGCTCTGTTTCAAGTCCAACTTCGCCATCAAACCAGCCGACAAAGTATGGTGCAGTGATAGTTCAGCGCAATGACCTCTGCACTGCTGAATCCAGGCACCAAGTCGAAGACACATCCTTCATCCGCTCCTTCGACCAGGATATCACCACTCATCATCAGCCATGATATGAGAGACAGTACACAACCTCATCACCTCAGGGTATGTCCCAACAATAGCTTCCCACCACAATTTTCTGGAACCCTGCTCTGCTCGATCCTACTTCCTACACAAGATCCACAAGCCTACCTACCCCAGCAGACCTATCATCTCCGCCTGCTCCTGATTCACCGATTTCATCTCCAAATACCTCGATAATCTCCTAATCCCGCACTGGTCCAGGAACTCCCCATATACGGTTTGGACATCGGTCACGTCCCCATCTCCTCCAAGACTTCCGTTTCCAAAGCTCCAACGCATCATTTTCCCCATGGACATCCAGTTCCTCGACATCTGCATCCTCCATGACCAGGACCTACAAGCCATCCGTTTTTTCCTATTCCGATGTACCAACCATAACCCTGCCACTAACACTCGTATTCGCTTGGCTGAACTGATCCTCACCCTGAACAAATTCTCTTTCAGAACCACACACTTCCCCCTGAAGAAATGAACACCAAATAATCCATCCTTTCCTCCTGGCACCTTCCCTTGCCACTACAGGAATTGCAAAACCTGTGCCCACATTCCCCCTCACCTCCGTCCAAGACCCCAATTGAGCGTTCCACAGCCATCAAAGTTTCACCTGCTCTTCAACACATGTCATTTACTGTATCCTTTGCTCTTATAGCGGTCTCCTCTCCACTGACAGACAGGGTGCCTACTCGCAACGTGCTTCAGAAAACATGACCGTGTCATCTGCATCAATCAACACCACCGCCCCATGGATGAACACTTTAACTCGCCTTCTCAGTCTGCCGAGGACATGCAGGCCCTGGGGCTGCTCCATCTTCACTCCCTCACCACCTGATGCCTGGAGGAAGAACACCTCATCTTCTGCATCAGGACTCTTCAAACCCATGGCATCAATAAGGTTTTCACTAGCTTCCTCATTTCCCCTTCCCCTCCTTACCTCAGTTCCAACCTCCCAACTCAGCACCCACCTTCATGACCCATCCCAAATTTCATCTTCTGTTCCACCAATTTGCTCCACCTTCCACTCCGACCGATCACATTTACCCCAACCTCCATCCACCTATTGCACTATTAGCTGCCTTCGCCCCAGCCCCACCTCTCCCATTTATCTCGCAATCCCGAGGCTCCCTGCCGCCTTAATGATGAAGGCCTTTTGCTCGAAGCGTCGAATTTCCTGCTGCTCGGATAATGTACGATTCCAGCACCACACCATCGACGCAAACCTCTAGCATCCACTTTACTCACATTCAACCAATCACCTCGTGTCCAATATAGACAAGCACCACAAAAGCTGGCACCAATCTCCTCCTGTCGGATATGAACCAGCACCACACTCACTGATACCAATCTAGTCCTGTCTGATATAAAACAATCCCATATTCACAGACACAAAACTCCTCCTGTCTGATATAAAACAGCCCCAGAGACACTGATTCTAATCTCCTCCTGTCTGATATAATCCATTGCTACAGTCACTGACACCAATCTCCTCCTATCCGATATAAACCAGCCCGATAGGCACTGATACCAATTTCCCCGAATTTGATATAATCCAGTCCCAGAGTCACTACCAACAATTTCCGCGGGTCTGATAAAAACTTGGGTTTCCCTTCATTTTCATCCGGGTAAGAAACGAGGGGCCACTGTGAGGAATGTACAAACCACTAAGAATTGACAGCAAAGACTTGTAATCACTTTCTTACTGGAGATGTTTTGGGAAATGTAAGGGCGGATCGACTCTCAGTGATATATAGAAAGAGCAGCCAAATTTCAGCCTCCGAGACTGGCTGTAATATAACGGCGGGTACAGCAGGTTCCAAACAATCGATTGAGATGGGGACTCTCCAATCAGACATACAGACAGACTTTCTGCGATTCCAGAAAAACATCAGAATAGTGGTTTGCCTCCCTACTGACACGATCGAGGATATTTTGGAGAGACTGCCGAACATTCTCAAAGTTTCAGAAAACCTTTTTAAATAACTTTGTCAAAAGCTCCAAAACAATAGAGGCCGTGTCGCTACCTGTTGCGGAGAACAGAGATAAAAAAAAAATGGATTCAGAGTTCTGATCTCGAAGGTCTATTCTAGTGACCTGCCTCCATGAGTTTCACTGATACAACCTCTTTCACTCAATCAGCGATCAGGTCTCACTGGACTACAACAACATCTTAAGACTAGGGTTTTATCTACAGTGTCTGAAGGGGATTCGCAGGAACTTCAGGACATATTAATTAACACCACCAAAATGTTGAGTAAATGATTGGGTTGCAGTCGTTTAAAGGGGGAAAATGCCATAAACAATTGGAAATGTGCCATGAGGAAATGCAAGAGTTTCGGATCCAAGTCGCACAGCCACAAATTTTGAACTAATTAAAATTAGGGGTAAAGGGTATCTGGTATTGGGTACTGCATACGTTTTTGCCAATCGTCATGTTCAACGCCAGAATCTAAACAATAAGGGGACCTCCTGCCTCACGGAAAAGAAAATAACTTCATTTAATTCTTGGAAAAGGAAAATCCGACATACTGTAGAACTGAAACAATAGTATTATACAATTGTACAGTTGCAGCAGGTCTTGCAGCATCTGTAGAACATGTTTCAAAGGAAAGTCTTTGGACCCAGAACGTTAACTGTTTCTCTCTCCACCAGTGTTGGCTTTGCAACTGAAGTGTCTGGAAGACACTTCTCGAAGCATTGGTGGGCTCAGACGCAGCTGGATGAATACATGAATGGAAACGGAATAGAGGGATAGGGATGATGTAAGAGAACATAGTTTTAAGATCGAAGTGAAAACTATGTCGCTAGAGGCGGCAGGACCTGTTCCTGCGCTGTATTGCCATTTTTTTCTTTGAGTTTGTCCAGCATTTCCTCCTTTAATGAACACATCATCAGCTTTTGTTTATTGATATCAGACAAACCGAGGGCCAGTTGAATGCTCTTGTGTACTTATGAGTGATTGACTTTCAGAGAACATTTTGAGCAGAGTTTTCCAGAAGCCAAAAAATAACAAAATCAGCAATTTTCGAAAGGACAAGTACAGGGGAATTCAAAACGGGTCACGTAATTTTCGGAAGTGATAAACTCAAAGAAGAGACTCCATCAGAATGAACCCGATTAAAACTCTTCCCAGCCAATTAATATATATTACATGCTTTTATTAAAAACGTTAAAATCAATGTTTTGTGAACCTTTCACATGTCCAAAGTCGTGGTAAGTATAATTTCTAACTCGTATTTTGTTTTGTCTGCCTACACACACTTTGTGGTTCAGCAGAGGCCGAGTCAGGCTTCTCACTCCCATTCTCCCACTGGTCACCTTCTTTTGATCACAATGTTTCGGTTCACCTTACATTGGTTTATCTTTAACAATTCAAGGGAAACAAAACTGAAGTATATTTCCAGTCAGCAACAGACACAGTTATACACTGATCCCTGGTTTGATACACATGTACAACACTCACTGTTGTTCATCCTTTGACATGAAACCGAGTGATGAACGAGATTCCTGTTCCATGTCTTGGAGCCCTCTGCCATGGAAAAATGATGAGTCAATGTTCTGGTTTCGATTCCATCCTCAGGTTACTATCTGTCTGGAGTTTGCTCATTCTCCTCCAGTCTGCTCTGGTTTCCTCCCACAAAACAAAGAAATGCAGATCGGGTGGACTGATCATCCTATACTGCCCATGGTGTCAAAGAAGGAGTAGGTTAAGTTGCTGAAACATAAGTGAGACTGCGATACAGGGTTAGGTAGGTGTTTGGTCTGCGTGGGATGCTCTATGGAGGGTCGGTGATGACTTTGTGATCCAAGTGACTTGCTCCCACACAGTAGGGATGCTATGAAAACAGTCAGTGTTTGCGACATTTACATTGACACAACGACAGATTAACCCACGCCGGGGCTTGGCTGTCAAGAAAAACATGAGAAAGAGAAAACCGCCATTTTCTCTGCTTCAGTGGGAATCTTAAAGAAGTGTCCAGGCTCCGGTTTTGCTGTTGCCACACGATTCTCCCACAAGATTGTCCTTTCTGAGTGCCAGGTGACATGGAATCCACAGGGGGAAATATAACCACCTGCAGTGAAGTGTTTCAAGTAAAGATGACGTGTTTGACGTTTCTCACGAATATTTGGGTGGCATTACAGCCTCGCAATGCCAGGGACCCGGTTTCAATTCCAGGCTCAGGCGATTGTTAGTGTAAAGTTGCCACGTTCTCCCTGGTTTTGCGTGTGGTTTCCCCGGTGCGCATTTCTCCATTGCTGCGATTCTTAGCCTCTGTGACCCTTCACCTCTGTCTCTTTGGATAAGGTCTAATATCACCTAACCTAATATCACTTTTATGAGTGAACATCTAGTCTGTTTCCAAAAGAAAATCGACAGATACTTGAGGTCTGAAAGATGACAAAGAATTTATTGGTGAAACACTGCAGGCCTAGTAGCCCATGTGAGGATAAAGCAGAATCAACATTTAGCCTACAAGGATTGTTCTGCAGAACTGAAGAGTACTGATACTAGTGTTGCCAGAATTGAGCGTTTCAGCGAGCAATTTTTGTTTTCAATCTCAGTCCAAACAAATTGTAATTTTCTTTAAAAAGTCGTTCAGAGGGTCAAGTCATCGCACGCTGGTACCGCATTTATTGCCCGTCCTTAATCGCCCGGAGAGCAGTTCAGAGTCAACCACGTTGCTGTGGGTCTGGAATCAGAAGGAGCCCAATCCAAGTTCATAATGACAGTTTCCTTCTTTGACGGATGTGAATAAACGAGACGGATGCAAAATTTCTGTGCAAATCAAACTCCAGCAGCTACTTATGCAGAATTCGAAACCAGACCCCAACCCATTATCGGGGTTTTGAATGAACACTGAGTGATCAATCCGCTAGTCCACCACCACCCCTGCATTGCGGCTGCTGCCTTCTTCAGTGCATATAGGAACAGCTAGGTCACGTCTGCCATGCCGTTGCTGGTATACTTCTGACCAGAACGACATTCCAAGCAGTTTGCCCGACTCTGATTCCGGCTCATCGTTTTGTTTCTGTTTTAAAACGATTATCAACGTAAAAACCCCAAGGTGAAATAAATGGGACTCATCATTAACATTTTCTTCAAGTGTGTGAATGTTTCATTCTGTGTTAAAACAGATGCATCAGTTTGCTCCTTGCTTTACATATGATCGTTTTGGTGAAAGGTAATGATGAACCCGGCAGTATTAGTCGGCATTTTGGCATTGCCCAGCTTCTTTTTCATCATTTAACTGTTGACTCCAATACAGGGATGCATTGTTCTTTCTCCCGAACAGTGAGAAACTGCTGAAAGCTGAAAAGTGACAGAAGCTGCTGGAGATGCTGAACAGTTTCAAACAGTTCCATCGTGAAGGTGAAGGAGTGTTAATGTGTCAGATTTGACAAGGTTAAATTAACCCAAACCTCAAAACAGTCAGACGTACTGAGTTTTACATTTTGAATGAAATTAATGTTTTCCTACTTCAAACCTTTCAGACTAATCCTATTTTTATTACGGGAAATAGCGCGGAATTTTGAATAAAATGTAACTGGAAAAAGAGCCGAACAATATTCTTTATTATGCAAAATCGTTCTCATTCTTCAATCTAAATGTGTAGCAATCCGAGTGTGGGGATTACAAACAGCATAAATTTGCTTATAAGAGCTGCGTCGTGAACTCTGACGACTCAGGCATAGTGCTGGCTGGTTGCAGTTTTCTATTGCAGTTAACAGTGCTCAGTAACCTGCAGAACAGTGAGGTTCCGGATCAGAGAGATGGAAACATCAGACAGTAACTATTCCCCTTGTGTTGGACGGTGTGAGGTAAAAATAACGAATGTGGACCACCTACTATGACGTTTCCTAGGTTGGGAAATGTATGGGAAAATGGTTGATTGAAAGTATAACTGACCATATGGAGAGTGACTGATTAATCGAGGGGAGTCAGAATTGCATGCGATAAGATTACTGCCCGATTTAAATATACAACTTTGTGACTAAGTGAAAGAGGGAAGGAAGCATAAAATAAAATCGGTAATGGTCGACTAGCTCCTCTTTCCAGCAATTTGACTCACTGAGGTGAGGGTGGTGGTCATAAGCATAAATTCGCCTTTTACCGTCCAACCCCTCACACTCACCCCCAACAATCACCATCAAAGCCTTATTGAACAGAACGTTAACAACAGATTCCACTCTCACTCCCACACAATTCCTTTCTGTATGGGACCATTTTAACTTCGCAATCTGCCCCCTCACGAGCAGGTTTGGGGGTTACCGCTGCCTCATGCCCCAAGTACCGTTAGCAGCTGCGTCAGAACAAAATCTGTTTGAAGAGAAAAACAGTTTTCAGGGAAGAAAACAAAAACACAAAAGGGGACGAGGGTAGGTGTCACCAAACACGATAATGGGGATCAGAATTAAAAACTCTCACACAGACAGAGACTGAAAGTGACGCAGAAATTATGTGTTGGAGCATGAAGTCCTGAAGCGCACTCTTCTGACGGACGTACTCCCCCAGACACGAAAACTTGTCTCTGATTTATCTCTGCACAGATGCTGCAAGATCTGAAACACAGAAAACGTTACTCAGAGTGTGAGTTCTCGGTCAGGTTTCTGTAAGGTTCATTTGGCTGGCAGAATACGATGTTGGAAAGTATGTGTTGTTGTGCATTGCGATTAGCAGGAGAGATGCACAGGCTGTTTTTGGAAAGGGAAAAGGCTCGTAAGTCTGAAGCTCAAAGGGACCTGCTTGTCATTATTCAGGATTGTCTTCAGTTTGAAATTCACATTCCGTTGGAAGTTCGGATAGATAATGCAATATCATTGTTTGTTTGAGACAGTTAGAATACACGAGCAGTGATGTACTGCTCAGAATGCGTACGGCATTTGGAATATTGTGAGCAAGAAAGGACCGCAGACCTATCACCAGCGAAACATACGGAATAGGCAAAATACTCTACAAGGAGTTTAACAAAAATCGCATTGGACTAACTGGCAGGAAACTAGATGCCAGGACATTTGAGCAGAAACTAGCCCCTGAAAGACATGACTAACGATCACTATTATCCATACGCACAGATGAAGAATTCAACTCGGACAATACGTCCATCCTGTGATAAGTCAAACAAAGGCAAGCAGAAGAATTCCGAGATGTCTGACATTGAAACGGGAACTTCACTAACAGGCCTTTCGATTTTGACCCTATTTACCAACCTCTCTGATGCCGGACAACAAATGGAATGAACTGCCACAATAAACCAAGTCACATGATCAGCAAGCAGGACAGAACACAAACACTTCACTGATGACGTAACCTAGCATGGTGATGAAACGTCTGAAGACATGCTCATCATCTCAGCGAGCCATCCGACGACCTGATATTGTACACAATATTGAATCCCATATATATATATATATATAGAAGGATTTTTAAAATTTCTGATGAAGAATTATTAATAAAAGTACATGTCCTTCCATTGTTCCTACGGCATTTCAGTTCTCTACAGGAACATATGAAGGAGAAAAATTGGAGTTGACTCTTTCTAAAATTAAATAAAATCAATGGCATTTATTGTGCAAGATTATATTTACGTAACATTGAGGTACAAAAGAGTCTGAAAACTGAATAGACCCCGATGTACCTTTGGCAGAAAGACCTCAAACAATGATATTGCTCCATTGAGTTTTGGAAGTCGCTGCCCCAAGGTTTAGAGTGTCCCTCGGCACATAGTCGTGTTTCTTGCAATGTGCCAGTCTGTATGTCGATGAAATAACACAAAGCTAATTGAAATAGACAGTTCAAAATAAGATACATGTGGAGCAGCACTGACCACAAAGTTAAAACTTTGTTAAGTGAACGCAGTATCAAAATTGGGTCTCTCTCACTCTCTCTCTCTCTCTCTGTCTGTTTCATTTCCCTTCCATACTGTTTTACGCGATCATACTGAAAAGTAAATATGCCTTCTCTACTCTTTGTGTCCATTTTCCCAAATGTCGACATTTGTTTTGGCTTGAAGTGAGTCCTGTATTGGAAAAGCATTTGTGCCAAAGTTGCACACTTCTCAGGGTGCTTCTCAAGCTGGCAAAACATCCCAGATGAATATCATTTGGGACATCTAAATAATTTACCAATCTGTACAAACCATCCCGGATAAACTTCACTTTGGGCCCCTGCTTCTCTTCTCTTCTTCACCCCTGATTTTCTTCAGCTGGTGTCCCCAATTCCTTCCTAAAACACTGGAGCAATATTCATATACATCGCACATTCAAATTTGTACTAAATTTACTCCTGATAGGCTTACCTCATACTCGAGCACAGTTCGTGAAAAGGCATATTTCAACGGTATGGAAACCAAAGGGATAAATTGGCTAGCATTTACACGAGCCAGATAGTTCTTTTATTGGCAAGACCTCATCCCCAGAACCATGCCACAAGCCAAAGAGTTAGGCATCTCTGTGAGACATTCAAAAAATGTCGTACAAACGGTCAGCCAGACGATGGTTTTTTTTGCACAGACGCATCCAGCGCTTTTATTACTTGCAATGGGGAAGCGACTCATTTTTAAAAGGTGAAATGTGACCATTGTCAGGAAAATCTGTCCTTCAGCGGTTGCGATCACAATTTGTTCACAAATCCTCATCAATTATCTATCAGTTTATACTGATTGACCTGTTGATTTTTAAACCGTAGCAACATATTCCACTTCGGTAAAGCCTCGGTCAAGTTGGGATCATGAGAGCATGAGTCACACCAAAGGCGTGAGGTATAGATTACAGCATATTTCATTCGATAGTTTCATTCCTACAGAATCAATGTCTATGTCGGTGCGTGTCCCACTTAACACACTGCAGGCCACAGCATCATGGAGCTGCTCCGTGCAAGGCTCGACAAAACCCAATGCTTCGTTCGCAAGGGGCATTGCAGAAGGGGATTGTGAAAGTCCTATGTCCCCTCCACGTCCCCACCCCCAGGAACGTACAGGGCAGCATATCTTGTCACATGCAGTCTAAACATACATGAACAATCTCACACGCAATGCTGTGATCACCACCAGCCAAGCGAGATCTTGGTCCGTCGGAGGTGAAAAAGGGGCACTGGCGCTGAAAGAGAGAGTGGGGTGAGGAAAAGAGAGAGACAGAGAGAGAGAGAGACAGAGAGAGAGAGAGGAAGGTGGGAGAGAGAGACAGAGAGAGAGGGAGAGAGAGATAAAGGTGAGCTCAGCTCCTCCAATCAGGTGTTGGGGTGGGTTTGTGGTTCTCCTGCGATTTGCCCTTCACATATTATGAACGATTTGATTTCCACCAGGAATACAGTGGCGTCAGTCCCTTCACACGGAGTCAATAGTAGAGACACAGTGGAGTAAATCTGTTCTCCCTTGTTTCAGCGATAGAGTGACTGCGGGGTCAATGTGTTCGACCCCGGGTTAGTCACAGACAAACGCTTTTGTCAGTTTGTTATCCCCTAGTTTAGTGATAGACAAGCAGTATAGTCAGTTTGTCATTTCGTGGGTTGGTGACGCACAAGCAGTTGGGTCAGTTTGTCATCCACTGTGTCATTGAGAGAGACAAAGTCTGCTCTCCACGGAATATTGGGTCAGTCTAGTCTCCCAGGTGCCAACAGTTTGGGCTACTGCAACGAATAGTGTTGGGTGGCTCTTTAGGGTAAGTGTTAGTTTGAGCCTTAGACGTAAGGGGCAAAGAGTGAAAATAGTTTACTGGGATGCTGACTCATTTAAATAGATGATGCATAACCAGACACGACAACAATCTCAGGTTTCTTTCTTTAAGCAGCGAAAACTGAAGGGAGACTTGACAGAAGTGTCGAAAAACATGAAATGCTTTGACAGGATTGACGGGCAGAATTTAATTTTTTCCCAGAGTGACATGTCTAAAACTGTGGAGAATGTATTTACTGTTAAAGCAGAAACGTCAAAGTTGAAGTGAGGGGCATGATTTCAACACACAGAGTAGTAAGGGTGTGGGATGAGCTGTCGTGTAGTGGTGGTGGTGGAGGCAGACGGGGTATGGGAATTGGAACCAATTTTAGATAAGCCCATAACATGTGAGAAATGGTGTGATATGTAGCAATGTCAGACAGAACGCTTTAGTTTACTTTGGTATCTTGTTCAGCGCAACATCCTGGGATGAAGAGCCCTTAACTGTGCTGGACTGTTCAGGGCTGAATGTAGACTCACAGTGGGATCAGTCTGCTTTCCCCTCGGTCAGTGACAGAGACGTAATTGGTTCATTCTCTTGTCTTCATTCTCATTCAATTTCACAGAAGAGCTGAAGAAACGTGATGAAATATCTATGAAAACACACACTCAGATTATTTGCTAAAAGTATGAACAAGACAAATCTGTTTCAGCAGACTATTCTTGTAGCTGCGTCTCAATGTCACTGTTTTCTCTCTGTTACAATTCCATTACACTTTCGGAACGGACAAAACACGGGTTTCATCCTCATTCCTTAGATTTGTTAAGAAACATTTGTTTCAGCTCTCGCAGTTCCTTTCACTTTATTTTTGCCAGTTTACAGATAGTCTAATCCGTCAATTTTGTTAAATAAAAAAAAAGTTGACCAAAATCAAAAGCAAATGCTTCCAGCGAGATTGACTGAAAAACAAATAGACAACAGAGGAATCCATGACAGATACTTCGAACCAACACGCCAGCTTGATTTTCAAATACTTAGTTTGAAAATAATCAATGATCTTGTCGTCTTTAAAATCTCCTGGACCTTTCTTTTGCAACTATTTGACGTAAGTCACCTCATCATTGCTGAAAACTCCACTTTGGGAAAAAAGAATCTGATCCTCCAATGTGAAGGACAATTCTGTAATCCATAATGCTTTTGGGAGGAGGGGGGCCTGTGAAATGTACAGAAAAAGGAGGAAAGTCTTGTTGAGAATGATCAGATTGGGCATCGTGTCATTGAATGGTGGAGCAGACAAGTCGACTTCGACACTTACTTCTGCTGCTACAACTTGTGGTGTTCGCTTCTTCTGGTGATCTTTGCTTGGGGAGAAAATCTTCCACATTATATCTACCCAATGTCACACTTCACTCGTTTTGCCTAAGCTATTTCTTATCATTGTGATTTTATATTTGCCAGTGATTAACTAATTGTGCACACTAAATTACCGTAAATCTATAAATAAACTGGAGAAAACTATGTAGAGCCTTCCATTTGTGGGGTAGTTAGCGCGTAAACACACATTAGCTTCATTTGATGTTCTTCTGTTTGTATCGATCGACATATAATGCATTCACAGTGCCCCAACCGAGTGACACGTTCAAACAAAAGGATCCCGAATCTGACATTAAAATAATTTTTTGATATGTCGAATTAAGCAATCAGCCAAACCATTTGCACCATTTTTGAAATAAATAATTGCACTGACATTTGGAGCTGTGTTAAAAGACAGATTAGTGCTGCAGGTTCGAGACAGTGAGCCAATTCTCACTCTCTCCACACAATCAAAAACCACCTTAAGCTGAAAGGCATGCGCCCAGATCTTTTGGAACAACTGACTCATGGGATATACAGCCATTGCTGGTGACGTCCTGTGATAACGTGGGGTTTGCTGCAATTAGAATCCCCTGCACCCGAGCCAATGACAGCTTCAATTGTACACTACCTGGTTAACCTGAGTTTAACTGCATCTTCGTCATGTCCATGTTGTTGATTTCTGCCTCTGAGCTGTACCTCATTACGCAAGGACCTGAGAAAATAGGAGCAGGAGTAGGCCAATTGATCAGTTCTGCCATTCAACAGAATCATGTTTGATCTATTCGTGGACGCAGTTCCACTTAGTCTCCACTTAGGTGGTAAATTCAGAACAGAAATGCGGAGACATTTCTTCAGCCAGAGAGTGGTGGGCCTGTGGAATTCATTGCCAAGGAGTGCAGTGGAGGCCGGGATTCTAAATGTCTTCAAGGCCGAGATTGATAGATTCTGGTTGTCTCGAGGAATTAAGGGCTACGGGGAGAACGCTGGTTAGTGGAGTTGACATGCCCATCAGGCATGATTGAATGGCGGAGTGGACTCGATGGGCCGAATGGCCTTACTTCCACTCCTATGTCTTATGGTCATATGGTCTCATGGTCTTTTTTCCTCATGTGAACTGATGACTTAAAGATGAGTCTAACGGATAGTTGACGAACAGAACAAAAACGAATGAAATGAATGGGAGAGATCGTGTTAAAAATTGTTCAAAATATCTAAAACTTGCTCATGACTTCGTTTAAAATAACCGGAGCTGGTATGCCCGGGCAATGGAACATTGTTGCTAATCTTTCCAGTGTTGAATCAGAAGTAGTTGGGAATGTTCATTAAACAACAAAAAATGCAAATTTCTGCGAGAACCCTCATCAGAGTTCACTCTGTGCATACTTAACTTTCATCGGATGAATGCAAATGACAACAAATCGACCAAAAGCAACAGTGGCAGTATTCCAGTCAGAACAATGGATTTTCATGGAGCTCAGGACTGATATGAAAGAAAATAGTGGGAAGTAATAATAACAAAATCGGTGAATTATGATATCAAAAACAATCAAAAGTATTTGAGACACTGCTATGGCCACCAGATAGCGAGTGGTGCATTTACAAATACCACGCCTGTTCCCAGACAGGAATACAATCACCAGTATACGGACTGTAAAAGGCAGGAAAAAAAATACTTTGAATTATAAATTCGATTTTTTTCTCTGTCTGAGAGCATAATGGAAGCGATAATGCTGTATCCTTCTAAAAGTAAATTTGAAAAACAGGAAACAAAACAGGAACCTCCCTATATCGAAACAATTTACCGTTTTAAAAGACACAGAATCGAACATGACCAGCAGTTTATCTACAGGAACACAGTTATGTGCTCAGTATTTTATTGGGATTGACAAGCGGTGGTTACAGTTGATTTACATGTTACTCATGGTTAGAGACAACTGGAAGAACTTGGCAAAGGACAGCAACATGGGATTTGATGTCTGCTGTGGCAGATGGTGAAATAATAGATCAATAATAATCTGGAATTCCGATGATAATTAAATATGTCTATCCCCCCGAAAAAGGAAAACCATCTCTTTCACTAATGCCAATTAATGAAGGAAAACTGTTATCCTTACGTTGCCTGGCCTTTTATTCCTCCATATCGTAAACAAACTGCTCAATTGTTTACATGTACTCTGGACAAATAGGGAAGGGTGGTAAGTAGTAGTCTAGTCAGCGACGCCCACATTCCTTCAATTATCAAAACAAAATGGAGCACCCCATACACAGCCAACTCCACACTATAGACGATTATGTCCAATTTAGATTATTCTGCTTTGCATCCCGTCAATGGTACAGAATGCTGTTACTGGCTGCCAGTGGTGGAGAGATGGAATGTTTGACTGTGGTGCTGAGCATCTTCACTGAACGTTTATTTCACATCTGTATGGAGGGCACAGCTGTTCGAGATGAAGTCTCACGATGGTTTTTGACAAAATTATTTTTCATCCGGCTGTTTGCTTCTTTAAGTCTATTCTATTTTCAAAACTAACGCAGAAAATTGTAAATATGCTTAGCGGCTCGGAGATATTACATGCAGCCCATCAGATGGTTTCATTCCTTGCACATTAAAAAAGGAGTGCTGTCGCATTGCTACTCGTCCATCTCGTTCGGTGTATTCCTCCGGTGGACTCATTATTCAATTACGTTTAGTTTTGCTGCTGGTTGTCAGTAACTTGAATTGACTGAACGATTGAATTCTTTTCGGAACTCTATATTTCACAACATACTTTAGCTGATACCAGTCTTTTTATCTTCTGCGTATCCAAATGTATAAATACTTTTGTGCAGCAACGTTGGCTCCGCAGCATATATGTAACTTGTCAAATCATTCAAAATCAGCGGAATCCAAGGAATATTCAGCTTCAAAGGGTTATTAAATATAAATCAACCAGCGACATAGGAAGCTGGCAAATATGGCAAAGGGTATAAAAACAGAAATCCTTCCCTGGGTCCCTGGGTCATTCTAGGTTTTCCTCTGTCTTCTTTTTTCCTCATGTAAACTGATGACTTAAAGATGAGTCTAACGGATAGTTGACGAACAGGACAAAAATGAATGAAATGAATGGGAGAGATCGTGTTAAAAATTGTTTAAAATTGCTAAAACTTGCTCATGACTTCGTTTCAAATAACTGGAGCTGGTATGCCGGAACAATGGAATATTGTTGCTAATCTTTCCAGTGTTGAATCAGAAGTATGTAATCTAATCTAAAAGTAGTTGGGAATGTTCATTAAAGAACAGAAAATGCAAATTTCTGCGAGAACCCTCATCAGAGTTCACTCTGTGCATACTTAACTTTCATCTGATGAATGCAAACGACAACAAATCGACCAAAACCAATAGTGGCAGTTGTCCAGTCAGAACAATGGATTTTCATGCAGCTCAGGACTAATCTGCAAGAAAATAGTGGATAGTAATGTAACGAAATCGGTGAAATATGATATCGAAAACAATCAAAAGTATTTCAGACACTACTATGGCATCCAGATAGCGAGTGGTGCATTTACAAATACCACGCTTGTTCCCGGACAGGAATACAATCACCAGTATATGGACTGTAAAAGGCAGGAAAAAAAAATACTTTGAATTATAAATTCGATTTTTTTTCTATGTCTGAGCGCTTAATGGAAGCGATAATTCTGCATCCTTATAAAAGTAAGTTTAAAATACCGGAAACAAAAGAGGAACCTCACTTCATCAAAATAATTTGCAGTTTTAAAAGACACAGAATATGACCCGCAGTTTATCTACAGGAACATGCGGTTTGATGTCTGGTGTGGCAGATGTTGAAATAATAGATCAATAGTAATCAAGAATTCTGATGTTGAGTGATGATAATTAAATATTTGTCTGTCCCCCCGAAAAAGAAAACCATTTCTTTCACTAATGCCAATTAATGAAGGAAAACTGTTATCCTTACGTTACCTGGCCTTTTATTCCTCCATATCGAAAACAGACTGTTCGACTTTTTTCATGTACTCTGGACAGAGAGGGAAGGGTGGTAAGTAAGAGTCGAGTCAGCGAAGCCCACGTTCCTTCAATGATCAAAACAAAATGGAGCACCCCATACACAGCCAACTCCACACTATAGACACGACTATGTCCAATTTAGATTAATTTCTACGATTGGATATGCCCACACTGTGTCCATTGTGACAACTATGAAATGATTCACTCCATTTCCAATCCATTTGCAAAGACATGGGATCACCTGCTCAATTCAGTGTTGTTTCCTGGAGTCGGTACATAACACAGTGCCTCGCACAACGAACTCATTGAAAAAGATTTGCCTTTTCGTTTTCAGATCAGCTGGCATTGGGAAATTTATGAGATTTAGTAAAATAATCGATAACGTGGATTGTCTGCTCGGACTACTGATGCACTGAATTCGGCAGAACAGCAGTGCGAAACATTCAGCCTGACACTTTGGAAATTTCCCCTGCATTCTGCCATACGGGGCATTGTCTTGGGCATGGCACTTATGAGGATTTGTAGCTGAGCTTGAAATTTTGCTTGCCGAGCTGCAAAATATCTTTTCAGATGTTAGTCACAATACGAGGTAACATCATCAGTGAGCCTATCTTGAAGCGCTGGTGTTCTGTCTCGTTTTCTGTTTATTTATCTTGGTCTGTTGTGTTAGGTGATAACGCTTCTGATTCTTCATCTGACTTTGGGTAAATGGGGTCCAAATCGATGTGTTTGTTGATGGAGCTTTGAATGACAGGGATCAACGAATTCCCGTGATTGCCGTTGTTTAGCCTGTGCCATGATGGCTGTATTTTCTTAGTCGAACTGAGGTCCGTCATTGTTTGTGTGGAAGGAAACTAGTGATATTTATTTGTGTCTCTTCGTGGCTGGTTGGTGCTTGTAACTTCATGGCTAGTTTCCTGTTCAATGTGATGTGTGTTGAAGTCCTTGCAATGCATTTTGTATATGATGCTAGTTCTGCCTTTTGTTAATGTATTGTCATTTAGATTAATCGAGAGCTGTTTTATGCATAAATAGATTTTTGGTCTACTATGATACCAAGGGTCCAGCTAGTCTTTCGTCATCTCTAAGATGTTTTTATGTATGGTGATGTGGCTAGATTATCTCGGCTGAATGTGCCTTCTTGTTTAGGTTTGTTATGTAAGAACTTAGTCCGTATGTTGGTGCGAATGGCTATGAGACTATGGGTCTGAGGGAGATCTATAGTTTGTTTGTCTTTATTAATCCATAGAATCCTAGTGCGTTTTTTTCCTTCAGGTTTCATTCTTTGGAGATCCGTCTTGTGTTTTTTCCCGTCTTGTGGAGTTTCTTCAGTGATGCTGTAATGCGGTATTTTTAACTGTGGAGTCAGGTACTTCGCAAAATTTTGTTAGATGTTGGTTTCTGAGAGTGGGATGCTTGATTTTTCAATTTATTATGTTCTGTTCAGGATGATGGTCATGCACACTTCGTCTGCTGGTGGAATTAGAATATTTCTGCTTTTGTATTCGAAGTCCTTCCTGTATGTTAAATATGTTCCCTTCTTTCCTTCTGCTTATTGTTGGTGATACAGTCTGTCTGATACTCTGGTGGCTTTTTTCAGTAAGTCCGTTGTCTATGAGGATTCATTACAGTGCTGTTTGTTTTTCTTGTAGTGCTCGTCCTTTATTTGACTTTGTCTGCTATTTTTGTTGATAAACTCTGGCATACTTCACCATTCTCATGGACAGTAACCAATTTACGTGATCAGAAATATCCTCGAGCAAACTGTTTGTCTTGCAGCTGTTGATGAAGTTTTAGCTAGGAAACAAAATAAGATGCTGGGGACCATAATAAGCTGATCCTTGCTAATCTTCGATCTCTCTGACATCTCTCTTGTAAGAACCTACGTTTGACTTTATATTTCTTTCCAACAAGGGTGTTTATGGGAATTATGCAAGTATTTGTAATAGCATCAATAAGTTTGATTGTGTCGATTGTGTTTTCGAATAAGCTAAGGTATCATAAATTCAGTTCTCTTCTGTTCGTGTTTCATTTAGTAGTCTGTAAATAAATTCCGTGGGAATTCTGGATTCTTTAAAAGGGAGTGTTTGGGCCAACTGCATCAGTGCTTGAATATATGGATTGATAGTGCTTAAAAGAACGAGAATTATTAGCAATGTTTTCTATGATGCACACAACCATTTTACATTTTGCGCATCGAATTCTTTGCTGGTAATCTCTGTCTTTTGAATGGTTAGAATGCTGAATGTGGTGATTGGCACACTTTTTTATTTCATCACAATGTTGAAGTTTGTGAGTGTTCCCTTCAGTGTTGCTTTTGACCTGCGTTCAACCCAGATACACAGGGCGCATTCAAAACAACCTCTGAGCTGTATTTTGTGATTTGTGTATCTGGATTGGAGAGGCAGCCAAGGAACTTACTGCCACAGTAATCACAGTATCTGACACGCTCCTGTGTTTATGGCACTTGATGGCTGGTCAAAGTTACTGTCTTCCAATGGCTGGCCCAGGTTGTTCATGAAATTGTATTCAGTGTTTATGATTGCGTAGTAAGTCAATGGGGGATTTGTAGATTCTCATTTTGGGAGATGGTCATTGTTGGCGCTTGAGGAATGGAATTATTCTTCTGGACACCCGCATGTTCATGGTTATCCTCTTCTTCTCAACAAAGAATATTTTGTAATTCTTCCTCACCTTGAAAACCACTTATTTTGTTTTCATGAGACATCCTTGCTCTTCTTTATTGGTTCCTTAACGATCTCCTTGTGGTTCCCAGTTTTTACCGAACCAATGTTGGTGCCGCATGACTAAAAGTCAATAATCACTCCTACAGCACATCTACTTGAGCAAATAAAGGATCCAGTTTTTAGACAATCCATTCCTTCCTCAAAGAAAGATCGTTGGCGTTGTAAATGTCATTTAAATGGAACAGGAACATCCTCAATGCATGCTGTCATTTAAGCAGAATCGTCTTCTTAGCTCTATCAATATCATCAGTGCCGGAAGTAACCATGACAAAGTGATTAACAACTTCCAGAGCAGCCTCTTTTCTAAACTGATTTGGAAATTCCAAAGTCGAACAGTGCCAGTTAATGGAGAATGGTGGACACATGGACTGCAGATATTATGTCTATCTCAATGAATGGAGTACTCCTTTCCATTTTTCCACAGCACGGGCCCAGTGTTTTCATAACGATGCCATTTTCCTTTCATTCCTCGAATTTACAGTCACCAGTGTCGTAAAATCATACGTGAAGAACTTGGAAACCACCAGACATTTCAAAGCCTGCATGCTATTCTTCTATTTACTGATGTCAATACCAGCCTCATCCATGGTGACAATATCCTGCCGCTGACGTAACCAGAAGAACCTTGTCTAAAAGATGTGTTTTCATTCGTAACCACGTGGACAAATAACAATGTATTTTTATAACGAATGCCTGTCATCAAAGTTTGTCCTCCAGTTCATTAATTCAGAGCTCATACTACTTCAAGAACGATTGGATTCCTGGTTGCATAGGAGCACTATGGTGTCGCGGTAGTTAGAGATTTGTATGAAATGCAGCATTGGCTCTCATTACAATTGCTTAATGCGTTGCCGCTGATGATTATTTTATTATGTACAAGAAAGTTACTCCGTTCGCCCTGTTTGTGTTGTTTTAAACATTGACTTTTATGTCAGGTAACGTTGCACGAAGGAAAATAATTACACTGTAGGAGAAATAAAAATAAGGTCATCATCAACCAATCAGTCATGACATTTCAGCCACGTTACGCTTCCGTTTTCATGCGTCTCATCTGAGCCCACAGAAGAAAATGATCTTGTGGAGACGTACAAAGTTAAAAATCACACAACACCAGGTTATAGTTCAACAGGTTTAATTGGAAGCACACTGCCAATATGTAGCATAAGAGTTTATATCTAATTGATCAGTGAGGCATCACTGAGAAATTCTGTCCAAGATTTTGAATTGTAATAGTGATTGGTCATGATCAATTGAAACATATATCAACATAAAGGTTTGGGATTGTTTTCTGTTTCCAAACGATTCTTCGTATGCTGAACAAAAATCAAATGCATTCTTTCTTTCATTATTATCGTTGACTTTTGCAATTAAAACTGATGGATAAAGTATTCTTTTGCGAATTAGAATGCATTCAGTGTTGTAATTTAATTGTTGATTTCTATTTTGAATGAAGTTGAACGATCCTGCAATTTCAAAATCCCTATGGAGAATACACGACAGATAATAATAGCTTAAAATGCATATTAGCTCAGATTATGCTGCAGAGAGACCGGCTGCAGAAAACGCTTAACCTGACATGGAAAATGACTCCCTTACGGCGCCACATGAGGAAAATATCATACACAATACTTGGTGTTATCGGTCTTCCTGGTAAGTGACTTTAATCATTGAAATTGTATAAATCTGTGTGGGTATACCTTGTTCTACGCTGCAAAATGTTTTCTTAAATGCTGACCCCGTTGCCAATATTATACACTTTAAAAAATATGTATTAGCTTAGTGATACTACTGGTGTGAGTTAAAAGTCTTGTAGTGTCTACTTTACAGTACTGAATCAACTGATTTCAAACCTGTGGCTTCAAGACACTAACGCACTTTCTAAATGATTTTTTGTTAATGAAGTATCGTGTTAAACTAAACATTAAAAGTTCAATGGTAATTCTTCGTTGAAGGCATTCTTTTGAATACCCAGTTGAGTCAAACATCACTGCGTTTAGATAAATCACCACATGCAGATATGTGTTGGTAATGGTCATGTGCTCGGGAAAATGTCAATGAGTGAAATCTTGTTTTTGCTCTGCTGTCTATTGAATTGGGTAATCAGAAAACACAACTAGTTTTTAACTTGTATTTGAACAATGGCGAGGACCGCAATTTCCAAATTTTTGGCAAGAATACTTATTATTCTCTGACTTGTCCTATCTCTGACGATTTTTTTTATTTTAGTGTAGATTAACCTGCTTCCTCAAGCACCGTTTAAGCATTGTGTGTGGATATATGGCCACAGATTTTGAACTGATCTGGCATTGCTGAACTGGGGACTTCTCTGAGGTTGCAGGTCACACACAGTTTTAGAAATGGATTTAACCTTAGTCTTTTACCTCAGAGCGAGTAAGTGGATGAGTCTTAGTGGTAGTGGAGGTCTTTATATCCCCCGTATAACTTGAAGTACTTCAAAACATTTTCAGATAGATCTGTTCAACGCGTTAATGCAACCTACTGCTCAGGCTGTCTGTAAAGATACCCCTCATCAGCAAATTTCTGCCACTTTCATTGATGTCACGAATCCGTTGGGGATACTGTGTATTTCAAGGGCGTTGTACGTGAAAATATTTCTCAGTAACATTGCAAATGTGAGATCTTGAGCTCACCAGGAATTTTCCTGTACAGGTACAATGCTTGAATATAAGGCTAAACATGTCTGTTTATCCTCTTTAAGTTCGACTGATAAATTTTCAGATTGTAGAGAGTATCTTCACCATCTTCGAATCATGAATTAGCAACATGTTTGGATATCCTCCACCTCCCTCGTTTAGTGCATTCGAACAAATTTAAGAGTCCAGATCTATCAAAGAAATATAGCAGTGCGAATATTTGGTGCTACATCTTACTCCTTCAGCAATATTACCCATTATTCCTAAACTTCAGGATGTCGACAAATTGCACGAGCTATAATGCTTAGAGCGTTAAAAAAATGTCCAGGGTCTTTCGGCAGACATTACAAACAGACAAATGTGAGGCAAACACCCGAGAAAACGTTGGAGCACAATTGAGTTACGGTATCTGTTGAGACTGCGTAAAACCTTCGGACTACCTGCCTGTCAACACAAGCGAGCTCATTTCACTGCAACGTTCAAGAAATCGACCAAGATCAATCTTCGTAACTGGAGAATTTAAAAAAATTCTATTTATTCAATTTACTAAATTCACAAGTCAGGGATGACAAAGAAACTTGGCTGGCAAAAGCAACACTTGAATTTTTTAAAGTGTGCAAAATACAAAGAATTGCCAATGATGAAAATCTGGAACAAAACAAGAACAATAAAGAAATAAAGTGGTGGAGAAATTCAGCAGATCTGGAAGGCAATGCGCCTAGTTCTCGAACCGATGGACAGTGGGAATTGTTTCTCTTTACCTACTCTGTCTTAAACTGATAATACCTTGAAAACCTTAAACAGACCACTCCCTTCGGCTTTCATTCTTAAAATAAAACAAGCTTAATTTGCATGCTGCCACTTCATCATGTAACCCCTGACGTCAAGGTATCATTACTTTCAGGAGAAATTGAGGTTTACAGATGCTAGAAATCAGAGTTCAGAGTATGTTGCTGTAAAAAAAAAACACAGCTGGTCACGCAGCATTCGAGGAGCAAGAAAATTGACGTTTTGGGCTGGAGCCCGTCATCAAGCCTATTCTGTGCTGTATCCAAAGCATGTACGTTCATCGTGTGGTATGGCGACCAGATGTGATCAAAACATTCTAATTGAGCCGTATCAATAAGAAATTGGAGTGGAAGTAAGGCCATGCAGACCATCGAGACCACTCCCCCTTTCATGGCTGCTGGGCATTTCAACGCCACTTGCAAACACTCTCCCCGAATCCCTTAGTTACTTTTGGAATGCAGATTTTTTTCAATCTCTGCCTTGTGCCCATTTAACATCATGACCTCCATTGTATTCTGTGGCTGAAGAATGTGTGCTCTTTTCCATTCTAAATTTACCTTCCCTAATTCTAAGGCTGTGCCTACGGGTCAGAGCGTTCCCGCCTAATGGAAATATTTTCCAAGCATCCATCATTTCACGCCTGGGATTGTCTTATAAGTTTCTATTAGATCTACACTCAATCTTCTAAACTTCAATGAATACAACCCCATGATCCTCAGCCATTCATCATCTGTTAGGCAGAACATTCCAGGGATCATTCGTGTGAATCTCCGCTGGACCTGCTCCAATGACAGTATGACCTTCCTGAGTTGTGGGGCCCAGTATTCTAAATGGGGCCTAACCAGAGCTGTATAAGTCTCAGTAGCACATCACTGCTTTTAAATTCCAACTCTCTTGAGGTAAGTGACATTACATTTGCTTTCGTAACCATGGAGTCAACCTGCAAATCCACCTTTAGATAATCCTTTAATAGCATTCTGAGATCCCTTTGGACGTTTACTTTATGAATTTTCTCACTGTTTAGAAAATAGTCCTTGCCTGTGTTTTTTTTTCTGAAGTGCAAGATCTCGCATTTGCTTGCATTGAATTTCATCAGCCACCTCTTGGACCACTCTTCTAAACTGCCTAAGACTTTCTGTAGCTTCCCTCCTTCCTCAGTACTACCTATCTGTCCACTTAACATCGTATAATCGGCGAACTTCACCAGAATTCCCCCAATCCCTTCGCCCAGATCATAAATATATAAAGTAAACAGCTGCGGCCCCTATATTGAAACCTGCGGGACACGACTTGTCACCAGGTGTCATTCTGAAAAAAAAACATTTTATCCCAACTCTCTGCCTTCTGTCAGACAGACAATCCCGAATCCATGCCAATAGCTCACCTCGAACACCATGGGAACTCACTTTACTCAGCAGCCTCCCGAAAGGCACCTTGAGAAAGACCTTCTGTACGTCTACTTAGATAAAATCCGCTGGTCTAACCTACGTGTTACCTGTTCAAAGAAATCTAACCGGCTTGTAAGACATGACCTCCCTTACTAAATCCATGCTGACTTGTTCAAATCCGACCCTGCACTTCGAAGAATTCAGACTCCTCACCCTTAACAATGGATTCAAGAATTTTACCTCAAACTGAGGTTAGGCTAACCGGCCTATAATTTTCCATCTTTAGCTTGATCCTTTCTTGAACAAGGGGGTTACAACATCAATGATTCCCTTATTCCAATGATTTTTGAAGAATTACAACTCAACGCCTCAGCTAATTCTTCAGCCAACTCCCTCAGATCTCTGTGATCCAGGCCATCCGGGCCAGGAGACTTATGAATATTTAGACCTTTCAGTTTGTCAAGTACTTCCTCTTTTGTAATTGCAACCATACTCAATTCTGCTCCTTGCCTGTCCTAAGTTTTTGGGATATTACTCAGTTCCTCCACTGTGAAGGTTGACAGAAAATATTTATTAGGGTATTCAGCTATTTCCTTATCTCCCATCACTGGCGTACCTGCATCAGTTTGGAGCAGGTCAACCTCAATTTTTGTCTCTCTTTTGTTTCTTTTGTATTGAAAGAAACTTTTACTCTTATATCACAAGCTAACTTCCCTTCATATTTGCTCCTCTACTTCCTTATTTCTCTCTTTGTTATCCTCTATTTGTTTTGTAGTCTTCCCAATGTTTTGATTTCCCAGTGCTCTTCGCCTTTTTGTAGACTGCCTCTTTCTCTATTATCTCCTGACTTCCTGTGTCAGTCATAGTTGTCTAATCCCTCCTTGGGTAATCTTTGGAATGAACCTCTCTACTGTGTCTTCAATTACACCTAGAAACTTTGAGCAGTGTTGCTCTACTGAGTACCCGACTAGGTAATGTATCCAGTCAATTTTCGCCAGTTCCTCCCTCATGCACCTGTGATTACTTTTCTTTAACTGTAACATCATTACATCCGATTTTTCCTTCTCTCTTTCAATCTGCAGACTGAACTCGACCATATTATGATCGCTGCATCCGAAGTGATCCCTGACTTTAATATTTTTTTAATATAAACTCTAGCTCGTTACATGGCACGAAGTGAAGAATACTCTGCTCCCTTTTGGGCTCCATCACAAGCTGTTCCAAAAAAAGCCAACCTGTAAACATTTCCTGAATTCCTTTTCTTTGGATCAACCAGCAACATAATTCACCATTCCATTTGCAGATCGAAGTCCCCTATGATCTCCATGATCTTGCCTTTCTGACGTGCCCTAGCTAATTCCTGGTACGCCTTGCTCTCCTAGTCCTGACCACTGCTTGGAGTTCTGCACGTAATTCCCCTTTATTGCCTTATCGACTCCACTGAGACAGATTCCATATCATCTGACCCTATGTCATTCAGCACCATAGATATAATTTCATTCTTAACTAACAAGGCAAACCCGCCCCGCTTCCTACCTCCATGTCATTTAGATAATTTGTAAATCCTTTGATGTTTAACTGACAGTACTGAATCCCCTGCATCCACGTTTCTGTGATGCCGACCACATCATAATCATTCGCAATCATTTGTGTTGCTAATTTATGTACTTTTTAATGAATACTACGAGCATTCAAGTAAAGAACCTTAATGCGAACTTTCTTACCCTCATGATTTCCATCAAATATAGTCATGTGTCCTATGTTATCATTCCTTTCTGGTTCATTCCAAGTCTACATCGAATCTTAAACCTTGCACACATGTTAACATGCTGTTAATCTTTGCATTTGACTCCATATTCCCTGTTGCTTTCCCTTTCCCCTCCCCCACCTTACAAGTTTATAGTCCCCGTAATAACCACATGTATCCTTTTTCACCAGAACACTGGTTCTAGATCGTTTCAGATGGAGACTGTCACATTGGCACAGATCACCCCGTTTCCAAATGTCCCCGATGCCAATGTCCCATGAAATGGAATCCCTCTTTCCCACTCCAATGTCTTTGCTACGTGTTTACTTCCTTAATTTCCTTAACCATTTTGCCAATTGTCACGGGATTTGGGCATAAATTCAGAGATTATGACCGTTGAGTACCTGTTCTGCAATTTTGTTCGTAGTGCTTGGTACTCCCCAAACACAAGAAAATGAGGACTGCAGATGCTGGAGATCAGATCATAAAAATGTGTTGCTGGAAAAGCACAGCTCCCCAAACAGGTCATCCTTCCTATTTTTGCCTATGTTTTTTGTGCCAACGTGAACCACAACAATTGTATCCTCTGCCTCCCGCTCCAAGATACATTCAAACCATTTTGTTTAGCTATGATAGATGTCCTGTGTTGTGAAAGCATTTGTTTGCCCCTGGGCATTTTGAGCTGAAAATGTGTTGCTGGAAAAGCGCAGCAGGTTAGGCAGCATTCAAAGAGCAGGAGAATCGACCATTCGGGCATGAGCCCTTCTTCAGGAATCCAGAACCTTCGACTCTCCTGTTCTTTGGATGTTGCCTGACCTGCTGCGATTTTCCAGCAACACATTTTCAGCTCTGATCTCCAGCATCTGCAGTCGTCGCTTTCTCCTGGACATTTTGACGCAGGCAATGATCTCGAGCAACGCCAATGATACACACATCCCATAAACTCATCATTTTCTTCTAAAAATGATTTTTTTGCTAGCACCGTTTTTAATCAAGAGATATTCTGCTGGTAGACAATAATGCAATGTTTCCCTCTGTTGAGGCATTTTTGAAAAGCATTCTGGACATCATGTGATCTCCGGTACTTGTGAATGTTCTGAACAATTATTTTGTTTAGTGCTATTTAAATTTACGCATAGAATTACCTTTCATTTTTAATTGTCACTAGCATTTAGATGGGCATTATTGATGGGGGAGTATCCTCTTTCTGTCTGTCATAAAATTACACAAAGAGCAAATGTTTCTCCTTTCAACAATGATGTTCTCAATATATAATGACCTGTTTGTGTCTGTAATTACTCCATTTCACGTTTTAATATTTGTGCCCTTTAAAGCAACAAATTGCAGCGTCGGCGGTCCTTTCATTGATGTATGTGATTTGGTACTCCATTCTCCCTTGAATTGCCACACTGCTTCTGTGATGTTTAAGTTTTCCAGACAGAGTCATGGAATCATGAAGTCATTGAATCACTCGTCACCAACACTGAATATCTCATCAACTCGTCATGCGGACCAGGTTTTCTAAACTCTACTCGTCCCATTTCAGTGTGTTGGCTCATATTCCTTCAAACCTTCACTATTCAAAATCCTGTCGAAACTTCTTTCAAATTATATAATTTTAGCTGTGTCTACCACAACATCTGGTATTTTGTTCCATGTAAGTACAATCCTCTGTTAGCAAAAAAGTTGCACTTAAAGTCCCCTTTAAACATTTTCCCCCTCAGCATAAACATAGTATCTTCAGTTTTGCACTTCCGTATTCTGGGGGAAGTATCTTGTCTATTAACCGTCGCTGTATCCGTCACGATTTTCTGGACTTCTACAAGATCGCCACTCAGGGAGAAAAAAGTCCCAGTTCTATCCATTGTCTCCTCACGCCTCAAATCTTCCCACTCTCAGAAACATCTTTGTTAAGTCTTCTTTCTTCCGACAGCAGGGCAAGCAGGTTATTGCATGGAACTTTAATTGTGGCCTTACTGATGTCCTGTACAGCTGGAAAATGAAGTCCCGAATCCTGTGATCAGTGTTCTGAATGAATAAAGCAAGCATGTGAAACACCTTTTTCACCACTTCTGTCAGCATTTTCAAAGAACTATGTGTCTGCACACCAGGGCTCTCGGTTCGGCAACAGTATACAGGGTCATAAATTTAATCGTGGAAGCCCTTCCCCAGTTTTTTCTTAACGAAATGCAAAACATTTCATTTACTTACATTAAGACCCATTTGGAATGTCTCGGCTCACAATGCCCTGGGAAACAGTTGATCTGGTCACAGGTCTTTATCTTCTTTTATGTAGGTACTTGCAGTACCTCGTCGTCTTTACGTGAACTCTTTCCAAGACATCACGTCTTTAGTTCCCCGAGATTCCACGTCTTTCTCCATAGTGCAAATTGAAGAGAAATATTCGTTCTGGATCTCACCCATCTCCTCTCGTTTCATACATGTATGGCCTCATTGATATTCAAGTGGCTTCATTTTCTCCCAGTTTCTTCTTTTGCAATTCATATTCTTGTGGAATGTTTTGACGACTTTAACCATACCTGTCAAAGCTATCTCATGTCTCGTTTTTTTTGCCCTTCTGATTCATATCTTCAGTGTACACTGTGTACCCCTTATACTGCCTACGGGAATTACCTCTTCCCGTCTGAGTGTACCTGATATGTGGATCTTTTCTCTTCATCAGAAATGCAATATATCTACTCATACAAAGTTACATCCCCCTGCATGTCTTTCTGTGCTCACGAGAAATGAAGTGTTCATACTGAACACTCTTAATTTAACTTTTAAATGTCATCCAACTGCCAGACGTCCCTGAACCTGTGAGCAAGCTCCTGCAAACAACTGCTGACAGTTCCTGCCTAATACCATCAAAACTGGCCTTGCCTTATTTTGGAAATTTATCTTACTCAACATGTATATCCTTTTCTGCAACTATTTAAAAATTAATTGAACTATTGTCACTGGTACCAAAGCGCAAACTGCTCGCATGACATTCATTTCCCCTGCATTATTTCCCAAGGAAGGTCGAGTTATTCCTCTATTTCTAACAAGGTTATCGACGCATCGATTGAGAAAATTCCCTAAAACACACCAATCAAAACCACACTCCATCCCATGCAATATCAGTACCAGTCTATGATTAGCAATGTTCTCTCCCCAAGTATTAGACTCTATTTTTTTCACCAATATCGTTATCTTCCTACATATTGCTAGTCAATGTCTGTCTTACTGCTGAGGGGTCTATAATTCAATACAACCATACTGATCACTCTTCTTGTTTCTCAGTTCAATCTGTTATGGAGCAGATCATATCCACCACAAAATATATTAAGAAGGTAGCCTGCAGCTTGTTTAATTTTAATCGTGTAAGAATACCTCCATTATTAAGAGTACTTGGCTTTCTTTTTGTCAATGAAGCCATGGCCAGGTTTTACATTCTGGTGAAGCTTGTGAGCTTCGAGGTTGTTTTTTTTCTTCAACATTTCAACGAAATTCACTGGCTTATCCTGTTTTCCTATATCAGCATTCCCAGTTTTTTTTTTGTTTTCTCATCCACTTACACTGTGATTTCATTTGGTCTAAGTTGTTGCAGTGAAGTCACCAGGGTTTGATTTTTACTTCTCTTCCCCACAATGGGATTCTTGATTTTCAAAGAGACCTGCTTTTCCCTTACAAACTGTGCATTTTTCTTCTCCCAAATTTCGAATCCTCATAGATTGAAACTGATGTTGGAATCCAAACTTGTGAACCAACTAATCATCATGGGAAGTTTCTCTGCAAAACATGCTGTCATAACTCTCGACTCTTCCACATGCGTTCTCTCTAATCCCCGAAGAAACATTTTGGAATCCTCCAAAACAATCCTCTCTCGAAGAACAACATAGGTTTGATGTATTTTCAGTGGTCTTATCTTCTATGAAATTTATTTAGTGCATTCTTTCAAACTTAATGAACGATTGACCAAGTTCCCGATTTAGATTCCTGAAACGTTGCCTGTAAACGTCTGGCCATAGCTCATCTGCACTTCAGATAGCATTCTTCAGCTCCTCATTCTGCCAAGATACCTGCACTGATAGTGATGCAAATCGTTCACAACTTTATCTACCAACGTAAGTCAAATGGGCACATATCTGATTTGTCACAGGTCATTTCCGCTTTTCGACTTTCTATCAAATTAAGCAGAAAAGTCTTCCACATCATTCTTGTAAAATGTAGGCAAATCGTGGATATTTTTAAATCCAGGCCATTGGGTACGATGGGTTTGTTTGTCATCACTATACTTCCCAGTAAACCGAACTTCTAAATTCATCTCTGTTCTTTCAAGTCGAGTTTGCTTTCTAAATGTCAAGTTCCGAAGTTCAAACTCTCTCTCTCGTTTTGCTTTTCTTCTGCAAGACTCTTTCACTCCTTATATTTTCACGCTTTTTGAATTGTAATTCAAACTGCTTCATTTCCTTTTTATGTTCACGCTGCTTCATCTGCAATTGAACCCAAGCCTTTTCCAAAATTTCCAATGGAATCGCCAGCAATTTTGGATGTCGAGCTTCCCTCTTCTCTAGACTCAGACAACCCGAACTCCAGCTTGCCTTCCAATTCTAACAGCTTTGCCTTGATCACTTTTTGTTAATCTCCTGAAGTCACCTCTTCCACTCTACAAAAAAAATCATAACCGAGGGCGCCATTACTGTATAAGACATAACTTGTTTAAATCAATAAAATTCAATCCACGATTCAGAAAAAAAATACTAACATCAACTACTCTCTGCTGTGGATCATTTTTCTTCATCAGAAATTCAATATATCTACTCATGCAAAGTTACCTCCTACTGCCAGTCCACCAATTCTAATTCTAACTTGGAATTGTAGATTTCAATTCAAACAAGTGCTCCCAAATTGTTACAGATCGGACCAATCCAGGCCTTCTTACAATATTTTGAGAAGGTAGCCTAGACCCTATTTTTTCTTACTTTAAAGATAAATGGGTAGCACCGTGTTCCAGAAGTGATGTGAGTGGTCAAACGGCAAGAAGTTAAACAGCACAAAAAGTATTTGATCTCCATCGTTAAACCACAAACAAAAGAAAAATGAATTTAGAACAAGTTAAGTAATAAAAAGAAAACTTAACCGAATAATAGATATAGTAATACTGTTCCAACGTAGTAACATCCCATAAACACAACCCTGAGCAAGGTAGGAATTATACAGTAAATAGGAATGTCCTGAGAAGTATTTTGGAACAGCAGGACTCAAGAGTACAAATGCATAATTCATTGAAAATGGTGTCTCAGATCGACAGGGTGGAAAAGCATGCTGGCCTTCCTCAGTGAAGGCATTTAGTATGAGTTGGGATCTTTCATCACAGTTGTATAAATTGTTGGTGAGGTTGCACTTGGAGTATTGTGTACACTTTTGTGAACCCTGCTTCAGGAAAGACATAGTTACAGTGGAACGACTGGAAAGAACATTTTCAAGAACATTGTGAGCGTTCTTAGGTTTGATGCATTGGGAGAGATTGGCGAGGATAGTAATTTACTCCTGGATGCACATGAATGAGGGTGGACATTATTGAGGTGTATAAAATCATGAGAGGTACAGATTGCATGAATGCATACAGTCTCTATTCCCAGGGCTGTGAAACTGAAAACTCAACAGCATAGGTGTAAGTTGAACAGAGAAAGATATAACAAGGCCCTAAGGGGCAATGTATTGATTTAGAGTGTAGAATGTATCTCGATTGAACTGCTAGAGACAGTGTTTGAAGCAGATGCGTTAGCAGCATTAAAAAAAGCATTTTGCTCAGTACATGGATGGGACAGGTTTACAGGCATATGAAACAAATGCTGTCAACTGGAACTAGCTGAGTGGACACCGTGTTCAGCATGAACGTTGCACCAAAAGACCTGTTTCCATGCTACATTGCTCTATACCTCGACTCTACTGCCTTACGTAAACGCCACTTACACCTCTCTTGTATCTCTTTCAATTCTTCCTTCTTACAAAACCCAAGAATATTGAGCTGACAGCTCTTTCTCTCCCCCAGCCATGTTTTCTTTTCAGCAGCTAAGGTATCCTGGCTCCATTTCCCATCGATGTCCTGAGCTTATCCACATTGTTTGACAGACTTCTTTCATTGAAATTCATGCAGTTTAATTGCTAAGTCTTCCACAGTTGCCTTGCCTTGTCGAATTAAATTGTTCTCCTTAACATTTTGTAATAGCCTCCACGTCTTCTGTTGTTCAATAACTATGGAGGAACGCGTCCCTCACCAGACCAGTTTAAAACCTCAAGAGGAGCTGAAGCAGATATCCCAGCCAAGGTATTGCAGTCCCCTGTCCTTCCACACAAGTTCATGCAAAACTTATCTCTCTTGACCGGATCAGTTCTGCTCCAGAACAGATCTCAATGTTGCAAAAATCTCTGTCACAATTGCTGCACCACTTCATCAGTCATGCGTTCATCTGTGCTATCCTCCTCCTCATACTCTCACTATCATGTGCTACTGGAAATGATCCAGAGATTACGACACTTGAGGCCTTGCCTTTTAACCTTCTATCTAATTGCCTGTATTCAATCTGCACAACGTCATCACTTTTTCCTACCAATGTGACTGGTACCAATGTGTGCAATGACCGCTGATTGCTTACCCTGTCCTTTCACAATTTACTGTAACCGATCCAAAAGCATTTTGCTCCTGCCACCAGTACGCAACACTGGACAGTCTCTCCTGTGGCCCGAGTTTGTGACCCTGACTAGAAAATCTGCTGTCATAATTGCTCACTTAACATTTGCCATGTCTTGCTTTACAGCAGAGCTAATTTTGGGTGCAAAGAACTGGCTTCTGTTGCTTGATTCCTCTGAGAGGTTAGCTCATCCTTCAGGATCCAAAATGATAAACGTATTTCACGGAGGCAGAGCCATGAGGAACGTCTGCTCCAACTGCATACCTCTCTTGGCATTCACCCATCTACTTGACGAAATCTGCATTGGGACCGCCTTACTGAAGCTGCTAGCTACCGCTATCTCATTCTGATCTCTCCTCCCCAGTGCTTCCAACTTCTGCTCCAACCGATCCATGCACGTGAGAGATATTGCCACTGGACACACTCCCTGGAGACACAGTCTCCAGGTGTACCTGAATGCTCCCTGATCTCTCATATGCGGTAGGAGGAGCTTACACTCCACTGACCGGCAAATAGGCTCCTTTAACAGCTTGCAGAATTCTGCGAAAAACATGTTCGCACCTTGTCCTTACCTTTTTGTTGCTCGTCCTCCACAACAAAGCCTTATATTCCTCTTTGCCTTCTCAAAGGTTGACACCAGAAGCACCTTGACCACAAAGCAGTGCCTTGCAAATGGCCGAAACAAGACACAGCAATGTCTTTGTTTCCCGTTTAATTAAACTCCCAAACTGAGTACACCTCTCAATGTTTTCAAGCTATTGCAGTTTCCACTTCTGCAGCTTAGATGTTCGATGAATAATTTCCTGAAAACTTCATCAGTTTCCTGCTTCATCTTGGAATATTCGACTCTCGAATTCATCTATGACTGATTCAATCACATTCGCATTTTTATTCTGATTTGATCGTTTCAGCCATGGGGACTAAGTGCAGTAAGATACGTCCTTAGATCCAAACACCTTAACGTCAACAACGGCATACCGGCCAGCTTAATGTCAGAAGTGGGAATAATCGGTGATCACTGCATACTGTTAGACGATACTTGCAGTACGTATTAGATATTGATGCAGTTCTTGTCTTAATGCAACAATTCCTGGACAATATCTGGGGGCTTGGTCTGGAAATGGAAAGAGGAATTTATGCAACGCAAGTGTCAGAGCAAAAAAAATTAAACAAAAGAATAGAAAATGTGTCTGATGTCAATTTACAATAATTAGCATGACTGTCGTTGAATTCCCAGCATCAAAAGCCTGGGGATTGCCATTCACCTCAAAATGAACAGAACGAACAATATAAAGGTAATGCCCTTCAGCGTAGATGGGAGGCTGAAAATTCGGCGACTCATAACTCAACTCCTAGTCCCCCTTCTGGAAGCTTTGTAATCCATATGTCAGCAATCTCATGAAAAGCGCTGTTTTTCCATGGAGAGGTGCAGCCACACAGCGTCACGAAATTCCTTGCCAGTTGTATCAGTGCTTTTGAAGCAATTTTCCATTTTTATCCATGTCAATTAATCCATTATTTTGCTTATTGCAGTCAAACAAAGCTATTGTTTGACTACTCCTGCATATAATATCTGTTACACATCATCAGACAATTTCTCATATTCGTTCAACATACATATTTGCGACATTCTAAGGAACCGACTTATACATGAATCATGTACTTTACGCCCATCTCTCGTTACACGACACAATGCTTCATGCTTTCTGACATTGGCCTCTGAATAAAAATGTAGTTGTGCATGTTCCTGACACCTGAGTGAATAACTTTATTTTGCTGATTATTTCCATGTGAACATCGTTTTTTTTAACCGATTGCATATAGCACAATAAATTATTTTGCTTTAGAACATGTATTCATTATAATGTCGTTCTGTCTGCCGTGTGTATTATTTATTGTACCCGCCGTTCTCAAGTCCCCTTCTTCGTATTTCATCTACACGTGTTGACTGCAAAGGATCAAGATTCTATTAATGATTTGAAATGCATAAAATCATCAATTTCTTCCCTAATTTGCCACTAATATCGCTGTCCATGTTCTCTCTTCGACATATCCTGATCCTGAATGATGTTTCATTCTTTGGAGGGAGCCTGATACCACACAAGCAGAGCAACATCTGGCTATTGTCCAAGATTTAGTGAACCGGAACTAAAGACGCAGTATCATCTGTAGCGTATCTCATGTGTAGGACTGGAACTGGTTCAATATCAGCCAGACTCCATGCCTGGAACCGTCATGTGTAGGATGCAGTGTGGGTCTCCAAATCTGAGGAAGAACTGAACTCTGATACCCTGTCAATTCGTATCTCATCATTTACTTTATTTTCTTTTTGTTGAATCACTGAACTTGCCAGACAGCATTGCTTGGCCAAACCTGTATTACCACAGAGATGTTATGGTGTTTCCATGGATATCAACTTGGAGTCAGGTACTGTACAAAGCAAGCAAGGATCGCTGTCTCTCTCCCCCTAAGTTGCATTAGCAAATTAAATGGTCTTGTTTCCCAAAATTGTTTCAGGGTCATTATTAGATTCTTAACTTAAGAATTTTTATGAAATTCAATTTCTACCATCTGCCAGGTAGGATTTCATCCAAGCTGAGAGTGTGAGGTTGAGTCTCCTGATAAGTAGTTTAATGGCAATGCCACAAAGACAACAGCACCTTTAGATCCTTCCATTGTATTATCTAAGTGGCGATTCAAACGTCCATCTGCATAAAGTATGAGGTGGTCAATTTATAAAGAACAAAAATCAGGCTGGATTTGGAAATATGCTTTTGAAATGTTAAACTTTGCAGATCACCACCAGCAGATGACGACTTGAATATGATGTCAAACTTTTGCTGTTGATTTCTTTGCACAATAACTTCCAATATATCTTATGTTCATTCACCCTCACAGTAAATTTACTGGCGCTTGTAATCCTCTCCTGTGGAACATGTGGCCTCTCGTCCTGCACCACTCGCTATCTGGTTGCCATGGCCGCGATGGATCTGCTGTCCACTATAACTAACACCATTATGAAGCAGATTTTATCTTCCTATATTGTCGAAGACATCTTCCTGGATATCACTCCTGTGTGCAGTTCCTTGTCAGCTCTGCGGTATGCAATCAGAGATTCTTCTGTCTGGTTCACGTTAGTCTTCTCCTTTGATCGGTTTGTGGCCATTTGTTGCCCAAAATTAAAAACACATTATTGCACAGGGAAGATGGCAGCTGTGGTTCTATCAACAATCTGCCTTCTGTTCAGTTTAAAAAATATCGCCATCTACTTCATATATGAACCTTGGTATATAATTGACAATGTGCCCTTCAATTGTAGGTTTAAGAAAAGCTATTGGACTGAGCCAGCATGGAGGGGATTCGATCTATTCAACAAGGTTTTAAATCCATTGCTCCCGATTATATTAATTATGTTTTTTAATGCTCTGACTGTCAGACATATTTTAGTGGCCAGTCGAGTACGTAGGGCACTGAAGAATCAGAAAAGACGTGAGAATTTCAGTGACCCAGAAATGGAGAGTAGGAGGAAATCTATTATATTACTGTTCACTATTTCTGGATGCTTCATTCTTCTGTGGTCGTGTTATGTTATAAATGTCTTACGTTATACCATTAGAAGAGAATACGTCACTGAATCTGTCAAAATATTTAGGGACTTTGCAACTTATTTTCGGAATGTGAGTTCCTGCACAAATGCATTTATATATTTGGTGACTCTATCCAAGTTCAGGCAGATCATCAGGAATGCATTAAAAATTCTAATTATGCCAATTTCTCTGCTAATGAGAAAATAGAATTATTGAGAGCAGCCTCAAAACTACGTTTTGAAGGGCTCCCGGACCATGAATAAAATAATTATCCCTGACTGTAATTGGAGACATTTCAAAAATGCACAAATCTGAAAGAAAAGGTGACCGCTCGCCTGGATGTACCAGTTAGGAAGGTAGTCAGATGGCGTCCTTCACTGTTGGTTTCGAAACAGCTGGCTCATCGGTCTTCCAATCATTGTATTTTAGTTCTCCATCATCTCAAAATAAATTTCTTCCTGCAGTAATAATATTTCAGTAGAGTCAATGACATAGCGCTAATATTACAGGAATAATAATTCTGAATTTAATCATACCATTAAAAAATTGAATGGAAAAACGTTTCTGGAATGGAAAGGTACTCAAATGATATTCTTGTCATCATATTCATTAAAACAAAACAAAACTAAAAAAGAAAAATGCTGCATTTTGCGAATGCCCTTCAGGGAATGGTATCTGTTTTGCTAACTTCGACTGGGTGGCATGTGCCCCAATGTCACAGCAATGTTTTTAATCTTGACTACCATGTGTCGTGTAACAAGTCGAGTTTGACAATAAATGGTGGTTAATTTGAGGAAATAATAATGCTATCGATTGTGAAAGTCCTTTTGCGTGGATTGATGAAAACAACAAGAAGACATTTTTTACCTGTATAGACGTTGTTTTTAACATCTGAAATTGGCATTTTTTCAACCGATAAATTTCTTCCGACCAAACATTGATTTCACGCTCGCCGAAATATGATTTCACTTCAGTACCCTACTATTATCTGGTATGCTGCTAGATTCTATTCTCCCTCGCACTGTTTAGACAGTGAGCTAACCAGAACCTGACCTCTTCCCATCACCCTCATACTGATGACGAATGAACTTGTTTACCATTATTCTACCTTACAGTAATTCTACAGCCCTCTATCGTTCACGTTCACATGACTTGCTCTATATTTGTCCACTTTCCTGCCATTTCATAGCATGTGGCGACAAATCGGCTTTCCATGCAAATTAACCAACGTTAAAATTAGAAGAATCTGTTTTATTATGTATATCATTAGTCAAGAATCCAATAATTCAATAATGCACTGTGCCGTGGCAGGCACGGTGGCTCAGTGTTTAGCACTGCTGCCTCACAGCACCCAGGTCATAGTTTCGTTTCTAGCCTCGGGTGACAATCTGTGTGGAGTTTACCACATTCTACCCGTATCTGCGTGGGTTTCCTCCGCTAGCTCCGGTTTCATCCCACAATCCCAAGAGGTGCAGGTCACGTGAATTGGCCATGCTAAAATGCCCATAGTGCTAGTTGCATTAGCCAGAGGTAAATGGGTCTGGGGGAGTTACTCTTCGGAGGGTCGTTATGGACTTGTTGGGCTGAAAGGTCTATTTCCACACTGTAGGGAATCTAGTTTCAATCTAGCTGTCTGGTTTTCCTCAAATTAATTCCAGGCTACACTCTTGTTTCCAAAACTTAAGTCTTTCATCTGATGACAACAGCAGCATTAGATAGTGCATCCATCCCCCCACATGTATTCTCTTTTGTCCTGTCATTCTGATCGAAACATCTGTTGTCCTGCATGAATCTTGCCAGAGTCTTACCAGAACAAAGATCTGCTCTAGCATTTAAGTTATATAACTGATGTTAATTTAACTTGAGGGCGTTTAGCGACGAGGAGAAAACAGCAACTTCTTCATTAAATTAATCCAAAGTGGGATTTGTAAAGCACACTGTTACATTTACACTACTTTGCAAACCCACTGTCCAGTCAACTGAGCTAACATATTCTACAACAGCCTGCTCTTTATGAGCAACACCACATCAGTTGAATAGTGTTCATTATTCGGTTGCAATAGCATCTGTTTGGTTTCATCAACTATGCATTGGGGTATCTTTTATTGCAGCGTACGAAATAGACAACGTTCGTCGAGTGACATGATTTCCTGCCACGCATATGGTGGGTGCTTGTGTATTGGTGGTATTCATGTGGACATTCCAAGACATCTGGCAGCGGTTGCCATGACAGGGTTTTACAGTGTTGTAGTCAATTTTACCTTGAAGGCTGTGCATTTTGCTGCAAACAATTGTTTCATTTCAACAATTCCATGAAGTTGACAAGTGGAGGTGTAGGGAAGATCTTGGCGAGGTGCTGATGCTCATCGATAATGAGTTGTGGGCTGCAAAAAACATCGCACAGTTCCTCCGCTCCTGGGAAGTACTGGACGAAGGGTACTGGAAGTGTATCCTATTGGTTGCAACCCATGTCAGTCTCCTGAGGAGGTCATGACGTTTTCTCAATGTGGCATGTTGGAACAGGCGATCGATGACTTGAGCATTGTACCCTGTCCTTATGAGGGCGCCCTTGATCACCTTCAGAAATTTATCACTTCCTCCTCATCTAAATAGATACTGTCTGAGCTGAGATGTCACCTGTTTCTCATAAAACCTTGTTATCTCGAGAATGTCACTGAAAAAGAGTTATGTGTTTAACATCTTAATGAACCAAATCTGCAACCCATTCTAAAAGATGAAAGACTTTCCTGCAATTTCGGTCTATTCGATGTATCCTTTCAGTTGCAGGAAACTGTGATCGTTGGTATAAATTCTGTATCTTATGATCCTCTTCCAAAGCTACCAGCTGAAAGAGCAGCAGTCCAGTGAATGCATCTCTGAAGCAGTGCTCATCATTTTTCAGCACTGAGAGTTGGTGAGATTGAAAAATTCCAGACAAGTAATTAAATTTCGAAAATCAACTAAAGTTAAATTTTGTCACCCTCATTACAAGAGTTGGCATACTGACAAAATTAGGAGATTTTTGTTGCTTGCTCTTCACAACTCCTAATCTGTATGCAAGAAGATATTCACATGGATGTGGATCTGTCGTGCAGTTGATGAGTTTTGATTGACTTAATCACATTTTGTTTTAACTATTGCATTCCAATTCCAACCCTGGTGTTCTTCCTCACTCAAAACTTTCCTGACTCCGTCCTCATTGATGTCTTGCAGTTTATCTGTCAGCCATTGCTGTGCCGCCCCGAGCGAAACTGGGGCCTTTTCACTTCTAGCACATCTCAGCTGGTGGCCATGGCATCGGCAGATCTAATGGCCATTATCACTGTGATCATATTGAGACAGTTCAAACATTTTTATGACCCATCATGATTTCTGTACATCACTCCCGGATGTAGCATTATATATTTTTACAGCTCGTGAAGCAACAGTCTGTTCCATCTCGTTGACCGATATTTTTACCATTGATTGATTTATGGCCATTGGTTGCCAGAAGCTGAAGACTGCCAGAGTGATGTTCTGGAAACTGCAGTTGTGTTTTTCTCAGCAACTGGCGTTGTCCTGTTTTGAAGGAATATTGCCTTCTACTTTGTGTACAAACCTGGAAAAATTGTTCATAAAGTATCATTGTTCTGTTTCATAAACGCAAGCTTTTATATTGTTCCTGGCCTTTTGGTCTTTGAATGATTTTACCACCAATTATCCCCTCTGCTGCAACGATATTCATTAATAATCTTACGGTAAGGCATATTTTATTGGCTAGTCAGGTTCACAAGGAACTAAAGGAGCAGGGCAAGAGCGGGTGTCTCAGAGAAACAGAGCTGGAGAGCAGAACGAAATCTGTAGTTTTCCTCTTCACCATGTCTGGCAGCGTCATGCTATTGTGGCTGGCTGATGTTATAGAAAATAGAACATTGCAGCGCACTGCACGCGTGCCTCGATGTTGGAAAGGACTCTGCAAACAAATTGAAATCTATCAATCCGACCCTATATAATCTTCATTCATATGTTTATCCAATGACCACTGAAATGCCCTACTGTTGCAGTCAGTGCGTTTCATGCCATACTACTCTCTGAATAAAGGAATGATCACTGACATCTGTCATGCATATATCACCCCTGAATTTATAGCTACACCCCCTCGTGTTATCCATGATCATCTGAGGGAAATGGCTCCCCCCGTTCATCGTATCTAACCACTTGATGTCTCAGTTAAGTTACCTCTCAATCTTCTTCTCTCTAATGAAAACAGCTTCAAGTCCTTTGGTTTTTCCTCATAAGGCATTCCATCCAGACCAGACAAGATCCTAGTAAATCTCCTCTGAGCCCTTCCCAAAGTTTCCACATTATTCCCATTATGCGGTGACCAGAAATACCCCAAGTGCGGTCTCACCAGAGTTTTGTACAGCTGCAGCGTAACCTCATGGCTCTGAAACTTAATCTGTCTACCACACCATATGCCTTCTTAAAAGTCCTATAAACCTGGGTGGAAGCTTTCAGGGACCTATGTATATGAGAATCGAGCTCTCCCTGTTCTTCTACACTACTGAGAATGCTACTATTAGCCCCGTATTCTTTACTTCTTCTACTTCTTCCAAATATATATTTCACATATTACAGATTCACAAGTGTTGATTTCACTGATTATGTTTTTTTCTTGTATATATGGGAAAAGTCAATTGGATGCTGCGGACTTTAAATTGCTGGACAAATACATTGATTTCTGGAATGACTCCGTCCAAGTTCAGAAAGCAAGTCAGAAAAGGGGTGAAGTATCCTCTGACAGCAACAATTCTATTAATTTATAAAAACATTATATTTTCAAACGCAAACTGCCTGGCCTTGAGATTCCAATCTTTCAATCAACCGAAATGTGGACAGGCTTTCGGTCTGTTAATGCATCCAGAAAAAAGAAGGAGGACGCAATGCCGGGAATGAGGAAAGGAGTGCTGAGAGAGACATGTGGCTGGTGAGCAGCGGCAACAGCAGCTACAGGAACGTCCACTCAATCAATGTGACACAAGGAATAGTACGGCTGCCGAAAAGAAAGAAATGAGGCATTGTTTTCGCTGGCTTTGCAGATACACCATTTATGATTATAGCCAACTCTGAAGGAAATAGATACTGCGTTGGGGAGAGGGTATTGGTGAATTAGTGATTGATTTCGGGTAAATGAGGTACAAGCGATTGATTCATAATTCTGGGTGGACAAACCAATCGGGCCAGAGGGACAACCCAGCATCTGTTGCACATCAACCTGGATGAAGAGGGATTAACTGTTTCTTGTCCACTTGAGGTGTGGGGATACCCTCCAAGCTGGGTAATACCTTCAATTATTTCAAGTCCTGTTTGCTCAGCGTTGGACAATTCGAAGTCCTGATTCAAATGTAGCGGGATATGTGATTTTAAAAATGCAAATGCGGTGTATGTTCACTGAAATATAATCAGAGGAGATTTGAGGCTTTGATTTAAATGTTGATCAGTTTCGGTTCCTTAATGTGGAAGGATAAATTAGTTTTCATCATATTGGATACAGCATTGAGAAATCCTAAAATACTTTCCAATTTACAAATGCGTCGTGCAGTTAATGATACTATTACTTTGCTTGTTTCAAATCATGATAAAATATATTTTTGCCTTTTATTTAAAAGCTTACTTTTGATTCAACTGACTGTCTAGTTTTTGCAGTGAAGTATGAGGACATTTCACAAAAACAAATAGAGCCGCCAGAAAGCTAGGAATTCAGCTTTTAATAATTCAAAACGTTCTACCCGAACACCCCAGTTCTGGAAATTGAACAAAGTAATTTTCTCATATCAAAAAAGAAACTGCCAAGAGTGGAAGCCTGTCGTTAAAAAAAATAGAGATAGTGCTGGACAATTTCAGCAAGACAAGCAACGTCTCTGAAGAGTTTGCAGATCTATGAGACATAAACCATCAACTCTATTGTCAACATGTGGTGCCAGACTGCCTTAGTTTATTCAGATTGACCTGTTTGTATTCTTTCAATCACAGTAACTTATTCTCTGCTGTACTCTAAACTCCTTCCTGAATTAATAACCATATTTTTCGTCTAGAATTATTCTGATCAATTGGAATTTGCATTTACTCAATGCACAACCAAACAAGACAGCGTTTTATTTTTTTCTGAAGGCGAAACAAGCCTCAGTGATTACATGCCTGTCATAAATCAGCACCAGATGAATCATCGTCTTTGAGACAACGCTGGCATACACTGTATTCATTCAATGTTACAGGAGTTTTGAACTCAGTTACAAATTTGAAGAAGCTCATGTGCCTTTTTAGGAAAAAAACAAACTCAATTGATATTGTAAGAGAGAAAATAAAGTGGAGAGAGAGAGAGATCCTTTTGAAACACTGCCAATGTCGAAACCTTCTGCACATTTAATCAGTGAGCAAGTAACCCTCATCAGAATGGTACAAATGATTACATTAATAACAAAAGAAAACCCCAGTCTCCTCTCTTCCGTATCAATTCTGACATTTTACCATATCATCTGGAAATGCATACTCGAATTCAATCATTCAGGATGCGGCTACGAGTTTAGATTGGCTGTTTGAAGTGTGGAATTCCATGAGAATCATTGTCTTCCAAAGCAACATTTGGAGGACTGACACCACTATGGCCCTATTATCCTTGGCCACGATCAGTTCTGTTTTAACAACGCCAACGTGTTTGGCTCCGGGCTCTAACCACCAAGCATTAGACCAGTTACGAAATCCAAAGCCACCTCCAAGCCAGTTATATGGAAGAACAGAAACGAGTGTAAAACTTTCCACTGGAATGATTGAAGTCAATCCTTTTTGATTTTCCTCCTCAGCATTTGTTGCAAATAAATACTCGGCCATGCACAAAATCTGATGAACAACTCTTCCAAAAATTCTCTCAAACATTTTCCATCACCCTTCAAGACTGGTTGTGTTACACTTGAGACTTTAGACCTCATACATTGATTGTGGGATGGCTTAGCTCTGTGGACCATCTGTCACTTCCGCTGACATGCATTCACGTAATCCGGCTTAGTACCGTCACCAGCTTGATAACATATTCACGACTATGTTTGTTATCGTTCCAAGCATGTGGTCCAAAAACTCAACATTTAACAAGGCAGATCCCCTGGCTTACTGATCATGGTTTTGTGGGAGAAGTGCTGAGCTTTGTTTTGAGATTGGGGATTGTACTGGAGTACAATTTTGCTCGTTTTAATATCAATAGCGCCTTATGGATGCGCAGACTTGAGTTGCCAATTTTGTTTGAGTGTGTTCCATTTAGCCCTGTGATCACGGCAGACAATACAATATGGAGACACTGAAAAATAGAATGATCAAAATCCTTATACCAATCGGACACAGTAACTTGTGACCATCATGCTATACCTGTAGACCTACGGTAAATCTGTATGTTTGTCTCCTTATGCTGGCTCTTGCTGCAATTTGCTTTCCTTCTCATTCATGCTGAATCTGTTTATATATCTTTCCAATTGCGTATCGATCCGATGCATTTTGATATTCTTCGTAGGTGGTAGGAATTGCCCCTCAAAAGGTGACGACGAGCTGCTGTTTTAACTCTCTGCAGTTCATGTAGTTTTGATAAACCAACAATCGAATTATACAGGAAATGCAAGATTTCCAGTACAAATAATTCCACACTGCCATTGTCAGCACTACTGGCGTACGGAAGGCACTGAAATTGCATTTTAGCAATGGCCTGACTCTGTCAGATTCAAGAGTTTAACAATTAAAGCAGAGCCAGTAAGAATAGTCTTCCGTTTCGGACTGCGCTTCATTCGCTTGAAACATGTGACGATTCTGCTCTGGAATTGTGTTAAACATAATTTTAAAGAAGATTTGTTCAGACATATCGTGGTTATATGCTTTACTACATCTGCTTACCTACCCAACTATCTATGTATCTACATAGCTAGCTATCTATCTATCTATCTATCTATCTATCTATCTATCTATCTATCTATATATCTATCCATCTATTCACCTAACCATCTATCTATCTATCCATCGATCCATCGATCCATCCTTCCATCCATCCATCCATCCATCCATCTATCTATCTATCTATCTATCTATCTATCTATCTATCTATCTATCTATCTATCTATCTATCTATCTATCTATCTATCTATCTATCTATCTATCTATCTATCCATCTATCTATCTATCTATCTATCTATCTATCTATCTATCTATCTATCTAGATCTGTCCTGGATCTTAAAATAAAATTTAGCTGAGAAAAATCCGTCTAGTTTCGGATTATTCTAGTTGGTTAGATTAAACGTGAGAGAAATGACACTTGCAGTTACTTAATGTTATGTGGGGTTTGAAGAAATGACTTAGGGAGTTTTAAACATGGTGAGCAAGGAAAAGCTGCTACTATTAACAGACAAGCTGGAGCTGGACTTGCATGTGCCTCCGAAAAACGATAAGGGTATTACAGAAATAGCTCAGCATTTACATCTGTTGGAACGGCCAGTATAATCTTTGAAAATGGCTAAAAATGATGAAACAGCTTGCGTCAGGAAAAAAAAGATTCTTTGCAGAGCAAAGACCCAGAGAGCGAAAACATAAACAATGGGAACGAATGGGCATGTTAGAAGATAAAGAAAGGGAGGGAAGTTTCTTAGCTCGGCAAAAAGCGAAACAAGAGAGGAAGACGAAGAACGAATTTAAACTTCAGAAATCGCAGGTTGAACACGAAAGTCAACTGAAAAGGATGAAAGTCGATGGGAGCCTTAGAGAGGTTTAGAGTGATGGTGAGCAAACCAATCATATCCAAAAAAGGTACATATATATAGATATAAACACATATACATGCACACACATACACACATATAAATGTATATATACATATTGTACATAATATATACATGTATATGCGTGTCTTTATAAATAATATATGAGAGAGTGCCCGTGTGTGTCCCTCTTTGTATGTTATAATATTGTCATATCTTGATGAGAAAGATATTAAAGACCTTTTTCAATTTCTGTGATAAGGTGGCTTGCCAGATAGGGTGCCCAGAGAACGTGTGGGGAATGCTAGTGTGTACTAAAATGTTCACGTATGTGCAGCTCTGTTACATGTGGGTTCAGAGATTATGCATATGTTTAGTATTTAATTTTGAGTGTCTACGAATGGTTACCAGAAACATATGGACAGCGGTTTGAAAACATAAGGACGGAACCAGGTCAGACTTTCATTGAGATTGAAGGAATTAAACACAGCAATACTGATAGATAGGTGCGCAGCCGAAAAATAGACAGGACATACAAAGCTCCAAGAAAGAATATTCTGCAGGAGGAGTTTAAAAACTCGCTTGCCGAGATGATAAGAACTTACGTAGATGCACAGACAATTCAACAAGTGAGAAGAGAGGCAGAGGTGGCAGACAAATATGCATTTGTGCAGAATGTGCAACCTAGCTTCCAACAAGATAATTTACTACGAAAGAAAGAGTAGATTACTCTTACCACAAGTGAAGGAAAGAAACTCAAGGAGGTGAAAGTCCCCAGGTATTTCAACTGTTGTAAGATGGAACATGCAAAGTACACTGCTGGTTGTTGTCGAAAGGTACTAGGGAAGACGTTGGTGTAAAAGAGGGTAAAACAGTGGAATTAGTGGAACTTGCCAATGAAATCTCAAGAAAATTCGAGAAGCCCCAAGAGAGTGTGCAGCCCTGGCAGGGGCTGCGTATATAGTTAGTGCGAAATTTCTATGAAGACGTCACCTCTGTTGGTAAGATTTATTCAGGAAAAACAGGGGGAGAAGGAAAAAAAGTGACAACTTTGAGAGATAAACGAGCTGGTCAGTTTCTAATAGACAGATGAAAGTATTGACACTCTTCCTGATAAGTTACGCGAGAGGGTGATAATTGATTTAAATAGATACACAAAAATGTAACGTTCCCATCCATAAAATCAGGTTGGAGTGCCAAATCGAGACTGGGAAGTAACTTTGTGGGAGCGTTTGACAGAGTGCCAGTTCCAGGTACATAGTTTGTTCTTAGTAGCGTCCGAGCAGGATTCAAGATGGGAGTGATGCTCGTTATGATGCAGAATCCAAATGAAAATCTAGGAACTGAGTAGTTCAAAGCAAGATATCCTGGTATTATTCCAGACTGTACATAAGACGACCTCACTTTCATAATTTACATCCATAAGGAAACAAAATTAAAGAGAAAGATCAAGGAGTTGATCCTCAGTTCTCTGAAATCCTGTTTGATGTAATGGTATAGGAAACATTGGGACAGGAAGATCAGACAGAGGTTCTTAGTCCTGCAAGCGTAAGATAGGATAATATCAGAATTATACCATGATACATACTCAGAAAAGGAATCAAACTGAACTGCCAGACAGTATTTTCCAATGGAGAGAATCCGAGGGTGAAAATGGAGACCCCGGCGTGCACGTACAGAGGAGAAATGGACGGAAGTGCAGCAGATTGTGTTGCAAATAGCATACAGACAGGAAGTACTGCGAATTGTGAATTAATTACCTGTCGGAGGTCTTCTAGGTGTGAGGAAGTTGCTATCTGCGATTCCAAAGCACTTCAATTGGCCTACAAAGCATAAGAATGTGGGTATCATTTGCCGTCAATGCATATGTGCCAAATGGTAGGGAAGCCGCAGGCAGTATTGAAACCAACATCTTTGTTGTTAATTGCCACTTTTGCTGAACATTTCACACGGGTTATGTTTGATTGCGTATGTACCTTCCCTAAAATTAAGAGTGGGAGCCAGTACTTGTGAACTATAATGGAAGTGACTCCCAGATTTGTGGAGGCAATTGCAATATGGAGTATTAAGGCAGCAGGAGCTTTGCAGATGCTCGTTGAATACTTCAGCCAATATGGGCTACCCAGGGAGGTTCAGTTAGTTCTTTAGTCTAAATGTTCTGCTAAACTATTTAAGGAATTAATTAATAGTTTCGCCATGCAGCACTTTAAATCAAGTGCATATCATCTTGAATCCCATGGATCCTTGTGTATGTAGCACCAGAACCTGAAGGAAGTGTTAAGACCGTCCTGTCAGGCTTTCCAGAATGATGGGGATAAACTTATCCCATTCATATTGTTTACCTATAGAGATGCTCCTAACAATTCTACTTAGTTCCTCCGATTGACTCAATTGTCGGATATGATGTGAGATGACCTTTGAAACTGATTATGAAAAAAAACTGACAGGACCGAAGTCGGTGATTTCATACTTGGATTGTGTATTTCAGGAGAGGGAGAAAGTAAATCGGGCGATGAATTACCGAAACCACACCCGAAAAGGGCAAAGCACACAATGAAGCAGAAGGCAGGTAAAAACTCTGATCTGCGGACGTTTTCCCATGGGTATTGTTAATAGAGAAGGAGATCCCTTCAAAGCTACACTGTGTGGTCCCTATCAAATTGACGAACATGACAGTAAAGATTCTCAGAAGAAAACAAACAAACTGTATCGCATACGTCATGTGAATAAGTTGAAACCTTGCGACAATTGGAAGAGGGTACTGGGGAAACAGGTGTTCGTTAATGCCCCGCAGAGAGAGGAACCAAATCCGGGTGGCCAGAATTTTGATGTGTGTCAAAATACATAAAGTATCGAGGAAGACTGTGAACAATGGGATAGGACATTGAGCTCTCTGTCTCAGGAGGAAAGAACCAAATTGAAAGTTTCATTGCAAGAGTTCTAGGACATATGCAGGAAAATAATGAGGAGGACTAATTATATTTTACATTAGCTGGAAGTAGGGAACGCTTTTCCAATAAAACCACACCCCTGCAGATTTAATCCTCTCAATGCCTCACGGATTCAGAATGAAGTGGATGCAATAGTTAACGAAGACATCGTCAAACCAGATCACAGTGAGTGCAGTTCGCCAATCATAGTACTTCCTTAAACCTTTTGGGGCTCAATGATCTTGTGTGGGCTATTGGAACGTCGACATTGTGACGAAATGGGCCACCTCGCCTATGCCACATGGGGTGGAGTGTACAGAAAAAGTTAGACAAGCGACTGACATCACGAAGTTGGACTTACTGCATGATTAATGGTAAATAACTTTATCAGAGAAAGAGAATGACGTTTCTGCATTTGTAACCCCAAATGCTCTTTGGAATGACGAATACAGCGGAATCATTCCAAAGACTCATGAACAGAGCTGTGGGTAGATTTCTTTTAAAAAGTTCACACTTTGTCTTGACGATGTAGTGATCTCTAGCCATTCATGAAAAGATCACAAGGCATAGTTGGCAGAGCTCTTTGAACTACTATGAAAAGCAAGAGTGACAATAAGCTTAAAAACGACAGAATTCGCAAAAGCAGCGGTGATATTCCAGGGACATAATATCGGACATGGACGGATGACCCTGAGGAACGTGAAGGAAAAGACCACAGAGGAATGCCATGACCATCCTCAAGAATAAGGTGATTCGATTTTAGGGACGGAGTGGATTCTACCGGAATGTTTTAACAAATCTCAACAGCATGGTGACATTGATGATGAATTTACTGAGGAAGAACACGAAACTTCGGAAGGCAGAATAATCCGAGCAAGCATTTGATAATTTAAAAGCGGTGTTACCTGTTGTACCAGTGGTTAGCTACACCAAAGTTTTTGAGTCTCTTTAAAGTTGCAATTGATATTAGTGATACTGGAGTCAGAGTTGTATTGATGCAGAAAGATGATGATCGAATTGACCAGTCAATTGGCGGCTTTTCAAAGAAATGCAATATCCACCAGAGTAAATATTCTACCATCGAAAAAGTGCCATTTAGTTTGGTGCTAGCCTTACAAAATGTCAATGTTTATGTGACGAACAATGTTTATTGGGAGGTGTGTAGACGAGGCCAGTACCATCATCCTGAGAATCTCAGTCACTCAATTGGTATAACACAGTACCCCCAGTATTCACTTCGTCACTGTCACCCTGCCCCTTCTTCATACTCCATCACCATCACACTGAAACCTTCACACTCACTCAGCCACCGTCAGCCCGATCACCTCACATTCATTCTCTCGCCATTACCCTCACCGTCCTCTCATTCTTTCCATCACCCGCATCCTGATGTTGTCGCACTCACTCTGTCATTGTTACCCTGACACCCTCATACTTACTCCATTCCCATCAACCTGACATCCTCGCACTCACTCCATCATCATTACCCTGACATCCATACAATCGCTCCATCACTGTCTCAGTGACTGTCTCACATGCTTTCAGTGCCAGTCACCCTGACACACTCATACATACTCCTTCATTGTCAGCAGAACGCCCCACACTCATTCCATTACCATCACTCTGTCCCTTCTCACATTCAATCTATCACCATCAATCTGACTCGCTCAAACTCACTCCATCACCGTCACACTGACCAGCTCAGAGTCACAACTTCACTGTCACCCTGACCATCTCACACTCACTCTCACCGTCATCCTTACACAATCAATTCGCTCCCTTACCGTCACCCTGAACCCTTCAGGCTGACTCAGTCACCATCAAACACATCAATCAGCAAGCAGTAAGTCACTGTCAGCACGTCCCATTCACACTTACCCTATAACAGTCAATCAGATCTCCTCACGCTTACTCAATCAGCATCACCGTGATCCCCTCACAATCCCTATCAGGTTGACCCACTCACATCACTCCCCTCTGTCATCCAGAACCGTCACAATCACTCCATCACCTTGATCGTCTCCTGCTCACTCAGTCACCATCACGCTGACGCTATTACACGAACTCCATCACCTTTATTCTGATTACCTCACAATCATACAATCTCCGTCAATATGACTGATCACCCTCACTCTTCTACTATCAACATGATCCCTTCACACTCAACCTCTGATCATTCCCTGATCCCCTCATGCTCTCAGCATCACTGTCACCCGAACATGCTGACATTTTCTCTTTTGCCATCACCCTGATCTCCTCGCTGTCACACCATCACCATCATCATTATCCTTCCCACTCACTCTGGGACCATCACCCTGACCCTCTCCTATTCATTTCTCCCTGTCATCATGATGCGCTCCCATTCACTCCGTCACCGTCACTCTGAACCCCTCAAACTCACTCTGTCATAGTCATCATGACTCTGTCATACTCCATCAACATGACACAACCTGACTGCCTCGCACTCACACTATCTCTGAAATTTGACCTCCTCACACTCAACTCCTCTGTCATGCTGACCACTCACAATCAGTTCGATACAGTCAACCTGACCACCTCACAGTCACTCCATCACCGTCATGCTGACCCTCTCACACTCACTCTATTATCGTCAACCTGACTCCTCACATTCACTCTGTCACCAATACCCTGACTCCATCACAGTCACCCACCATCTGTAACGCTGAAATCATCACACTCACTCAATGACTGACACCCAGATCCCTTCACACTCACTCCTGCTCTCCCTTCCACTCTCACTCCATCACTGTCACCCTTGTCCCTCACACCCACTTATCCTCTGTCACACTGCACTCCTCGCACTCACTTCATCAATATCCCCGACTCCCTCATATTTTCTCCTTTGCCATCACCCTGACCCCATCCAAATCACTGCTATCACTATCATCATGACCTCCTCGCACTCACTAACCCTCCATTCCCGTGAACCTCTCACACTCACTTTTGATCGCCATTCTGAAAACCTGTCACTCACTCCTTCACAGTCGCCCTCACCCCTAAAAGTCGCACAATTATAGTCAGTCTGAATCCCTCACCATCACTCCATTTATGTCACCCTGATCTCATCACACCAACTATCTCACCGCTTTCTCTGTTACCATCAACCTGACCACCTCATGTTCGCTCCGGTATCATAATCCTGACATGACCAAACTCACTCCAACACCAACACAATACTATGTCACCCTGAACCCCTCAAACTTACTACATCACCATCACACTGACACCCTCACACTCACTCTGTCACCGACATCCTGTCCTGCTTGCACTCACCCCGTTCTCATGATGCTGACCCCGATACAGTCATTCCCTCACTGTAACCCTAACTCCCTGACATTAATTCCGACACCACAACGATGACACCCTTACACTCGCTCCACCACCATCAAACTGACCCTCACACACTCATTCTGTCCACATCACCCAGATCAAATTGCAGTCAGTCCGTCACATTCACCGTGACGCCCTGCACTCACTCTATCACTATTACATTGACCCCCACACACTCACTCCCTCACCGCAACCCAAAACCACGCACTATCATTAAATCCACTTCAGCCTGTCCCCGTTATATTCACTTTATAAACTGACATTTTACACACTGACCACCTCACATTCACTCACAAACTGTCACCCTGGCATCTTCACACTCAGTCCATCACTGTCACCCTTATCCCAATCACGCTCACTCCATCACCATCATTCTGACGCCCTCGGGCTCCATCAATCATGGTCACACAGAATCCCCTCACAGTCACTTTGTCGCCATCAGACTCTAAATCTGTCACCATAACCCTGACACCCTCACACACATACACTGTCACCATCTCCCTGAACCTCTCACACTCAGGCCAGCATTGTCATCCTGACACCCTTACACTCGCCTCGACTTGTTCACACTCAATTCTTCACCACCAACCTTATCCCTGAAACACAGTCACTGTCAGCCGGACTCCGTCACACTCACTCACACTCTGTCACCCTGACTCCTTCATGCTTATTCCATCAGTGTCACTCTGACACATTCACGCTATCTCAATCACCATCATTCTGACCGCCTCACACTCACTCCGTCATTGTCACCCTGAACTCCTCACACTTACTCCCTCGCTGATAGCCTGATTCCCTCAAAGCCATGCTATCAGCATCACCCTGACACCCTCACATCCACAACTTCACAGTCACCCTTCCTCTCTCACACTCAGTCTATCACTGTTACGCTATATCAGACACACTCACTCCCTCTCCGTCACCCTGAACCCCCTCACACTCACTCTATCACTGTCACCCTGATCTCTTCAAATTTACTCTCTCGCCATCACCCTGAATCCCTCACACTCACTTCACAGTCACACTGATTCCATCCAACTCACATCATCACTGTCAACATGACCGCTCACACTCACCATCCCTCTTTCAATCTGTACCGCTCACACTCCCTCCAACAACTTCCGCTGATTCTGCCACACTTCTTCCTCCAGCATCACCCAGACCTCACCAAACTCAGAACTATAACTGGCACCCTGACCGCCTTGAAATCACTAATCTTCCATTCCTGTGAACTTCCCACACACACGTTTCACCACCACCCTGTGAAAAAGGAACCCTACTTAATCAATAATGTTCAGTCCGAGTCAGAGAGTTCTGAAGCAGCACATTTGTTCAAACATATTTATAAAGGGGTGGCTCTACGAGGAGAGACACACCAGACCGTAAAACAAAGAGCTTTTTTATTTTTTTCTGATGGGTCTCTCGACAACACAACACAAAGCAATAACCTTATCATAAGTGTCTATTTCATTATATCCCCTTATTTGGTTGTTACTTGCGCCCGTTATTCCTTCATTTGGTATTTCCCGGCAGCCAAAACTAAGCCGATCATACTTATTAATTGCCTCACTTGTTTTTTTTTAACATCAGCCTTATTTGGCTGTCCTTGTTCGTTAAAGCCTTCCGATGATTTTGTCCAGTTCCTCTTATCTTATCTCACCTTCTGTCTTCTGAGATCATCCTTTACTATCTTGATAGTACAAAAAGCGGATTTACAAATATGAGCTTATTGCGAAATGCCCCTCCTGCTTCTTTTTTCTTTTGTAGTCAGCTACAACACTCAAAATAATTTCTTAGCTAAAGCTATTTCTTAAAAGACCCTGTATGTTTTTTTAAAAATCAACATCAACCTGACAACCTGAATTGTTTCTCTCTCAACCCGGTTTCCCTGACACTCACTCCTTCACAGACACCCTGACCCTTTAGGAGTCACACAATTAATGTCACCCTGACGCCCTCACACTCGCATCCTCTTGGTCACCCTAATCCTCTCACACCTACTATTTCAATGCTTTCTCCATCACTCTCACCCTGATCACATCATACACACTCCGTCATCATCATCCTGGAATACTCACACTCATTTCAACACCGACACCCTGACCCCCTCACAACTACTCTGTCAACATCAACCCAAACCCCTCAAACGCACTACATCACCATTACCCGGACATACTCACACACAATCTGTCACCGCCACCCTGCCCCCTCGCACTCACTCCGTCACCGTTATGCTGACACTGACGCAGTCACTCCCTTGCTGTAATGCTGACTCCCTCACATTCAACTGAAAATAATCAAAATGACACTCTTGCACTTACCCCACAACCATCAACCTGACCCTCATATACTCACTCTGTCAACGTCACCCTGACCCCCTCACAGTCAGTCCGTCACCTTCACCCTGACGCCCTGCACTTATGCGATCACTGTTACATTGATGCACACACACTCACTCCTTCGCTGCAACCCTGACACCGCGCAGTCTCACTCCATTCCCTTCAGCTTCTCCACCCCCATACTCACTATCATTTTATAAAATGATGACCTTACACTCATTCTGTTACTGTCACCCTGGACTCTCGCACTCACTCACTGTCACCCTGAGATATTTACGTTCACTCTGTCATCATCGGTCTGACCTCCTCAGATTCAATCCGGCATCGCCACACTGCATCCCCTCGCATTCACTCCATCACCGTCAGCCTCTAAGTCCGTAATCATCACCATAACACCCACGCACACATTGTTACCATCACTCTGAACCCCTCACACTCAGTCCGCCATTGTCACCTTTACACTCACCCCTCAGATTCATCGGCCTGATCTCCTCAAACACACACAGTCACTGTCACTCTGATTCCATCCCACCCTCTCCCACTCTGTTATCCTGACTCCCTCACACTGATTCCAACACTGTCACCCTGATATTCAGGTTTTCTCTGTCACCATTACCCTGACCACCTCACACTCACTCTACCATCATCATCCTGACAAGTTCGTACTCACTCCAGCATGGTGACGGAGTAGTTGTGAGGGTTTCACACCCTCACAACTACTCTGTCACCGTCACCCTGAAACTCTCAAACTCACACTACCACCATCTCCCTCACACCCTCATACTCACTCTGTCACTGTCACCTAGTCCCTTCGTACACACTCCGTCACCATTTTGTTAACACCAACACAGTCACTCACTCACTGTCATCCTGAAGCCCTCACACCCACTCCCTCGCTCTCACACTGACCCCCTCAAACTCATGCTATCAGCATCACCCTCATATTCACAATTTCAACCTCATCCTGATTCACTTGCACTCTATGTGTCAGTGTTATGCTGTACCAGACATACTCACTCCGTCACTGCAACCCTGAAACACCTCACGCTCACTCCGTCACCATCATCCTGAATCCCTCACACTCACACCGGGCTTTCACCCTGACCCCCCCCCCCCTTGCACTCACTGCATCGCTATCATCCTGTCCCCGTCGCCCTCAGGCAGTCACGTCATACTAGCCACCCTGCTATGACTGTCACTCTGACTTGACTCACAGACACTTCATCACCGTCAGCCTGCACCCCTTGCACACTCACGTTATCACTGCCACATTTATCCCCTAACACTCATTCTTTCACTGTCAGCCTGTCTTCCCTCGCTTCACGCTGACACTCCTCACGCTCACACCATCACCACCGTCCTGACCCAGTCACACTCTCAACCACCATCACCCTGACCCCCTCACACTCATTCCATTATTTTTTTCATCTGATCTCATTACACCCACTCCATCACCATCACCCTTACTCCGTCACACTTATTTCTTCTACGTCAGCCTGATCCCCTCTGAAATACTCAATTCCTTACCGCCCTCATTACTCACTCTCACTCACTTCTTCACCATCACCCTGACCCCATTAAACTCACCCATCTGTCACCCTGAGTCCATCACATTCACTCCACCTTTGTCAGCCTGAACCTGTGAGAATCACTTCTTCACCGACCCCTTGACTCCCTCACATTCACTCCTTCATCAACATCCTGGCTCCATTAAAATCACATCATCACCGTGACCCTGTCCCCCTCGCAATCAATAGCCCTCCATCACCTGACCCCGCACACTCACTTCCTCACCATCAACCTGACAAAGTGACTCTCACACCGTCATTGCCACCTTGACCCCCCTCACACTCACTTCCTCACAATCACTCCGTTAACATCAAACTGACACTCCAATACTCACTCTGCCACTACTGTATAGACTGCCACCCACTTACTAACACACTGAATCACCCACACACCTCGATCCCAATCCATCACCATCACCCTGAACATCTCACACTCACTCCATCACCTTCAGCCTGATCACCTTACACACACTCCCTTCACTCATTCCCTCTCTGTCACTGTAGGACATTCACACTCACGCCATTGCCATCACGCTGACCCCAATCGCACTCACATTGTCGCTATCACTCTGATGCACTCAATCCATTACTGTCACCCTGAAACCACTCACACTCACTGCATCACTGTCAGCCACACTCCTCCCTCACTCAGTCCATCACCATCACCCTCGCACCCTCATACTCTCCAGGTCACTGTTACCATGACACCAATCCGTGATTATCCCCCGACACCCTCACCGTCAACCAGACTCTCAAACACTCAATCCTTCACCATCACCCTGACCTCTTTAAACTCAATGAGCTTGACACCCTCATTCACTCCAGAACCAACACACTGACCCTTTTGCACACTCAATCACTCTCCGTCAGCCTGATCCCCTCAAATTCACTCTCTCACTGTCACCCTGGTCCCATTGCACTCACGCTGTAAGTATTATGCTGAACGCAACACACTCACTCCCTCACTATAACCCTGACACCCTCACATTCAATCTGCATCCATAACACCGAAAACCTCACATTCACTCCTCCCTCTCACCCTGACCCTCTCGCACTAACTCCTCCTCTGTCATTCTGAGTCCCTTACACTCATTCTGTCACCGTCAACCTGTGCCCATCAAAGCTATTCCGTCATTGTCACCGTCATTGTTAGCTTGTCGCAATAACTACATCACTGTCATACTGACACCGTCATACTCAGTGTCTCACTGTCACAGTGACCCCGTCACACTATCTCCATCACTGACATCCTGGACCCCACATACTCACTCCAACACCATTGCCCTGACCCCCTCACACTCAGTCTGTCACACTCATTCCATGATTGTCACTCTCAGTCTCTCACATTCACACGATCATGGTCTCCCTGACCCTGCTACAATCAGTTCTCCTCTGTCACCCTGACACCCTCACACTCACACCATGACTGTCACACTGATGCCCTCATAGTTTCTTTCGTTCTGTCACTCTTTCCGCCTCGCACTCACTTATTGATTGTAACCCTGACACGCTCGCACTCACACTGTCACCGTCACACTTACCCCTCATGCTCCATCCATCACCGTCACTCAGACCTCCTCACAATCACTCCATCACCATTATACTGGTCCCCAAATCCACACTCCCTCACTGCTACTCTGACTCCCTCAGTCTCAACCCATCACTGTCAACCTGAAACTCCTAACATTCAATCTATCACCAACACTCTGAACCCCTCGCACTTACTCAGTGACTGTCAACCTGACCCACTCCATCTTCATCAGTTGACCACCTCACAGTCACTCTTTCTTTGACACACTGACTCTCGCACACTCACACCATGACTGTCATACAGCACCCTCACAGTCACTCCATGACTGTCACACTGACGCCTTGACACTCTTCCTGTCATCTTCAGACACATCGCTTCACACTCACTTCTCCTCTGTCATCCTGACCCCCTCAATCTCACTCTGTGATTGTCACGATAACACACTTACACTCACTCTGCACCATGACCCTGACCACCACACACTCCCTTCCCCTCTATCACCTTGACTCCTCACTCTTACTGTGTCACCGTCACTCTGATCTCCTCACACTCAGTCTGTCGTCATCATACTGACCTCCTCTCCCATCCCCCCCACCCCCACACACACAGCACACACAGTCCCTCACGGCCATCCTGGCCCCCCTCAGACTCACGGCATCACGAACAGTCTGACTCAATCTCAGTAATTCTGTAATGTCTTAACAGGCCTCCTGACGCTCATTCCATCACTGTCACCCTGACCCCCCTCACACTACACCATCAATGACACCCAGCCCCTCTCAAACTCATTCCCTCTCTCTCACACTGATACCTGCACAATCACTCAGTGACTCTCAATCTGACTCCCTCACACTCACTCCTTATCTGTCAACCTACCCATTCACACAATCCTTCACTGTTATCCTGACCCCTTCACACGCACTACACCAACATCACTCTGACCCCTTTGCAGTCACCGCATCGCCATCGCAATGATCCCCATTGTGATCACTCTGTCACAGTCAAACTGACGACCTCACGATCACTCCCTCAGTCTCACTCCATGACTGTCACTCTAACTCACTCACACTGACTCCCTCACCATCAGTCCAACCACTCACACTCACTCCCTCACTGTTTCAGCGATCCCCGCATTCACTTCATAACTGTCTCTCTCATTCTCTCGCAGTTCCGCTGGCAGTATCACGCTGAACCCCTTGCATTATCTCCCTCACTGTCAGCCTTCCCCCCTATATTTACTCCGTTACTGTCTCCCTGACTCCCTCACACTTGGGCCTCACTATAAACCTGATACCGTCACACTCAGTCCGCCTCTCTCACCCTGATCCCCTCAGACTGTCTCTGTGACTGTCACACTGAAACCCTCGCACTCACTCTGACACGGATAGCCTGATCTGTCACATTTCCTCCATCACTGCAGTCTGACTCCTCACACTCACTCCATCACCATCACACTGACCACAATGAGTACATTTCCTGAACCTCACCCTGACACCTCGAAATCTGACTCCATCACTGTCAGCCTGAACCTCTCACACTTCGTCAAAATCACCCTGCCCCTCTCGCATTCATTCCCTCACTGTCACCCTGACCCCTGCACACTCACTCTGTTACTCTCACTCTGACACCCTCACACTCATTCCCGCTCTGTCAACCTGAGCCACTCACACTCAACGCCTCACTATCACCATGACACCTTCACAATCTGTCCGCCACCCATCACTCTTACCCCTTCACTATCACCACATCACGATTGGCCTTACAACCATCAGACTCACTCTGTCACTGTCAAACTTATGCCATTACACTCATTCCCTCACACTCAGTCCATGAATGTCATCCTGACCCCCTCACGTTCACTTCGTAACTGTCTCCGTAACTCTCTCACACTCCCTCCTTCACTATCATGGTGATATTCTCGCACTCACTCCATGACTGTCACTATGACATACTCACATTCATGCCGTCAACAAAACGCTCAGCCCCATACAGTATCTCCCTCACTGTCAGCCTCGCCCCCTCACAATTACTCAGTGACTGTCACCCTGACACCATCGCACTCACATTGTGACTGTTACACTGACCCCTCGCGCTGGCTCCATCTGTGTCACCTTGGACCCCCTCACACTCACTCCGTCACAATCACAGTGACCCCCACGCATCCAATCCCTTACTTTCACGTAAACATCCCTCAAACTTATCCCTTCACTGACAGCCTGACCCCGTCACACTCACTGTGTCAATTTTGAATCCGACGTCCTTACACTCAGTCACCATCACCTGACCATGTCTCACTCTTTCCTTCACGGCCACATTGCCCCGTTCACATTCACTACATGACTCTCACCCTGAACTCCTTACACTCACTCTTTCTCTGTCAACTCGTCCCACTCACACACATCTTTTAACCTCAGCCTGACCCCGTCACAGACAGTCTGTCACTGTCAGCCTGAGTCTTCCACACTCACTCGATCACAGTCATCTTGAACCCCCCACAATTTCTATGTGATTCTCATCTTGACTCTCCCACACTAATACCAAACCATGACCCTAACAACATAACATTCTCCTTGTGACTGTCATACTTACCCCCTCACATTCATTTCCCCTCTGTCACCCTTATCCACTCATACTCACACCGTGACTGTCACACTGACGCCCTCACAATCATTCCTTTACCTTCAGATGACCCCCTTACACTCACGTCCCTTCTATCAACCTGACCCACACACTCTCTCCAAAACTGACATCCTGACACCCTCGCAATCAGTCTGTCACAGATAACGTGACCCCTCGCTTTGGCTCTATCGCCATCACCTCTCAATCACTCCACTACCATCACACTCACTCACTGGCACTCTGCCCCTGGGTCTCCCCCTCACTGGCATAGTGACCCACTTACACTCAATCCGTCATTGGGACACTGACTACCTCACACACATTCATTCATTGTCACCCTGATCCCTTCACACTCACTCCATCACCATCACACGGACGCCTCTATAGTCACCTCATTACTGTCACCATGCCCCCCAATACACTTGCTCCATTACTGTTGACTTGACGCCCACATACACCATGTCTGTCACCATGACTCCATCACACTCACTCTATCTCTGGTACCCTGACACTAACACAGTCAGTCCGTCATGATCAAACTGAGCCTCGTCACACTCAGTCCGTCACAGTCCTCCTGACGCTGTCGTACTCGCTTTGTTACCATTGACCTGATGCTCTCACACTCTGTCCATCACCGTCACCCTGACCTCCTCACTCTCACTCCATGGCTCTCACCCTCACCCCCCACATTTACTACCTTACTGTCAACCTGATACTTCACACTCACTCCATCATCGTGATTCTGACCCCTTCGCACTCAGCCGGTCACCATCATCCCCACCACCGAAACACTCGCACTCTATCGTCGTCACCTTGACTTCCTCACACTCGCTGCTTCGTTATACACTAATTCCACCTCACTCAATGCCCATCTGCCACTGTTAACGTGTCACAAAAAAAACTGTTATCGTCAAACTGCCCCTGCGAACTCATTACATCACCATCAACTTGACAACCCTCACAGTCAATTCGTCAATGTCCCCAGTACCCTTGAACTCCCTCAATACTCTTTGCGCTGACCTCCTCTCACTCACTGCATTCCTGTCACCCTGGCCCCCTCACAACACCTCCATTACTGTCACCTGGCACCTTCACACTCATCACTCATCAACACACCATCCGAACGTCACGCTCACTCGCCTGCAACCGCTCCCACTACATCGCTCACCTTCCCTCCACTCATCCCCATCACACTCCCTACACATAACACTGGCCTTCAAAACCCTCTGTAGAGAACCCAATGGCAATGATTTTTACCTGATTACTACCACTCCCTGAGTAACAGGTCATTGATCCGGCAAGTAGAACCTAGAAAAGAAAATATTCGAACGCATTAAAGGCCCTCCAGCCCTCAATGTTGCACTGATGTATGGAGTGAATCTGAAGCCGATCTAACCTGCACTATTCTATTCTCGTCCAAATGCCTATACAATGATCATTTAAATGCCCTTAAATTAGGCGAGTGTACTGTTATTGCAGCAGTGTATTCCACGACCCCACTACTCTGAGATTGAAGAAACTACCTCGGATATCTGCCCTATCCCAATCATCCGTTAATTTAAAACTATGTCACCTCGTACCAGCCATTGCCATCCGATGAAAAAGGCTCTCACTGTCCAACAGCTGCAGTATTACCTCATGGTTCCAAAACTCAATCCTTGTTTCAATAAAAGCTAACACACCGTATGCCTTCTTAACATCTCTATCAACCTAGGTGGTAACTTTCACGTGTATATGTACCTGGACACCAAGTCCTCCCTGCTCATGTGCACTGCCAATAATCTTACATTAACCCGGTACTCTACATTCCTGTTACTACTTCCAAAGTGAATCACCTCACACCTTTTCTGCTTTCAACGCAATTTGTCACCTCAGAACCCAGCGCTGCAGCTTATCAATGCATCTCTGTAACCTATAACATTCCTTCATCACTATCCACAACTCCAGCGTCTGCAGTGTCGTCCGGAAAATACCTAAACCATCCTTCTTTAGGCGCCTGACTGTGTGGAGTTTGCACATTCTCCCCGTGTCTGCGTGGATTTCCTCCGGGTGCTCCGGTTTCCTCCCACAGTCCAAAGATGTGCAGGTTAGGTGAATTGGCCATGCTAAATTGCCCGTCGTGTTAGGGAAGGGGTAAATGTAGGGGTATGGGTGGGTTGTGCTTCGACGGTTCGGTGTGGACTTGTTGGGCCTAAGGGCCTGTTTCCACACTGTAAGTAATCTAATATATGCCTCATCCAGTTTATTTAAATAAATGGCAAACAACAGTGGTCGCAAAACAGTTCCGTGCCGTATCCCACTCGTAACTGAACTCCAGGATAAATAGTTCACATCAACCACCACGCCCTGTCTTCTTTCAGGTAGCAATTTCGGATGCAAACCGTGAAATCGCCTTTAATCCCATGTTTCCGTATTTTGTGCAATAGGTTGCCATGGGGATCCTTGTCAAAATCTTTACTGAAACCCATTTCCACCACAGCAACCACTTTGCCCTCATTCACCCGCTTGGTCACCTTCCACGGAATGTGTGCCATGTGTATAATTAAGTTGTTCCAACTGAACTCTTTAGCGCCAGCCAGAGAATATGATGTCACACCCATATTTAGCTCCACAGTAACTGTCAGTGTCCTCATATCCACTGTATCCCCTCGCAACTTCACTTGACACAAGCCCCATACAGTTATCCTTGAAACGGCCTGAATGTAAACACCATCCTCTCTTCCCCCAGCAATGCAAGGTGAAAGATGATTCGAGGAGGAAATGTTTGGAGAGTGTGAGATTGCAAAATGGAGAGTACACGACGGAGAGAACGTGAAGAAGCATCGGGAAGAGAGGGACAGTGAAATAGTTTGTGTAAGTGGGAAGATAAGACATACAGACAGACAGACAGTGTGAGAGTGGAAGGTAAATAAGAGAGAGGTGGACAAAGGGTGAGAGATGAATTCTGCCAAAGGTCAGTTCGGAGTCGGGGACTTAGAGGCGAAAGCAAAGAAAGAGTAACTTTCATTCAACTCGTGATCTGGGACCCGGTCACCTCCCCTTCTGTGACGACCAGGACTTGAGGCTGAGTCTGTCTCCAGCTCAGCATCCTCAACGCAAAACAAACAATATAGTTCACTCTGCTGCTTGGCACTTTGTAATGGACATTTTTATTATTCACAAACTGAGATGACACTGTCAGTGGAATGGGCCCCATTTGCATTGGCCTCTAAGGTGTGTAGGACTTTGAAATGTGTCCTTGTAACACCCTGTGTGATAAGCTAGGCCCTACCATCACTCTATTAACATAGCGACAGGCTACTCGACTGCTGAAACATTCAACTGAAATGATAAAATCCCCGATGGATTGATAAATGAGTGAAAAACTTTCATTGATGTTTTTGGGTAAAAGGGTATTTCAGCACATTCTTCAGCTGCTGTCTGAACTTTGTCGGGGTTTATCTGCCATGTGGCATGCATTACATGTTCAGCAAACGTTAACCCCCATCCTTGTGCATTCCAGGGCAAGGAAATGATTTTGTACCTTAACCTGTGTCTTCCGTACTCCCAGGTAACCTCTTATGGGTAGTTCATTTACTACCTGTAACACATCCTATCTGTATGTGATCAGAAACATAATCTGGTGCCACTCTGCCCATTTCTCGTCTACACTAACCTGCCGTGGTGTATATTTACGTCTTGTGACACGATCTTGCAAATAATAACCCTGGGGAATTTTTTTGACTCCTTTTCAGAGTCTGTATTAGCATATGCATTTCTTTGTCCCGTCTTTCTGCTCTAGGTCTATTTGGTTTTCAGAACTAAACATGTCTGCCTGACTTCGAGTTGTTCAGAGATTTTTTTTCCAGAGCCATTCTATCAAATTGTATCAGGGTCCCAAACCTGACAGCAATCAACGCATTTGTGTGGGTTATCAGAAGTTCAACGTAGCAAAATCGGACTCATAACGAATACAGAGATTGGATAACTGTACGAAGAAATTAGCACAAGCCAGTTTCACAGCGTGGTTAATGACAGGTACCTTTATGGAGGAAAGCGAAAATCATCTCTGCTTTGTAACCACAAATAGAGTATGTCAATTCAAAATGAAACACACTGGAATGACGATCCCACCAGCCACATTCCAAAGACACATGAATGGAGTGGTGGTTGGGACACCACACTGCACATTATATTTGCATGATATGGAGACATTTGGTGAGTCATAGAAAGATTATTTTGTACAGCTGGCAGAGCTCGTTTAAAAAATAACAAAAACAAAGCTGGTAAGAAACTTCAATGAAACAGATTTTGCGACTGCAGTGGCACCGTTCTTGGGAAATAACATTTTTTCATCGAAGATTGACCCCAAGGAACGCGAACACGAAGGACACCCGTTCTCGAAGCAACTGAAATGTCAACCTAATGGGAGTTTTCTTCAGCCTCCGAATAGTTTCAGAGATGTAGCGAAAATGACAGCAAAGATAAATCCTGATAGGATCGAAAGCAAGAGGCTAGTTTTTATGGGAGACTTTAACTTTCAAAGTATTGACTGGAAATACTATATTTCGAGAAAATTAGGTGGATCAGTTTCTACCCACGTTGTTTAAGGTGGTTTCCTTACACAGTATGTAGAGCAGCCAACAAAGGGCACGTTGGATTTGGTACTGGGAAATGAATCTGTATCAGTTCGGGAAGGGGGCTGTCAGAGAAATCAGAAAAAGAAAGATTGCAGAGTTGGACAGAAAACAAAAGACAGATGCATTTCAATCCGGTCAAATACAACGGATGCATTTAGGAAGGTGCAATTCTGAAGTGAATTATGTGGGAAATTAGAAACTCTGGGGAAAATTATTAAAGAGACAGATGTGGGTATTCGTGTCCTTTGTACACTGAAGGTGGCAACGCTGGTCGATAGAGTGGTCAAGAAGTCAGACAGCATGCTTTTCTTCATCGGACTGTATACTGAATACAAAAGGTGGTAGGTCATGTTACAGTTGTATAAGACTTTCTTTCTACCACATTTGGAAAACCGTGTACAGCTTTGTGCACCACATTACCATAAGGATATAGATGCTTCGGGCAGGGCGCAGCGTACCTTCACCAGAATTTTCCTGGTATAGAGTGCACTAGTATGAAGAGAGGTTGAATAGATTAGCAGTAATTTCATGGGGAAGACTGAGTCACGGAGGGAAAAGATTGAGGTCTGAAAATCATGAGAGGTATATACAGGGTGGATAGCAAGAAGCTTTTCCCAGAACAGGCGACTCCAATATTAGCGGTCAAGAGTTCAATGTGATGGGGGAACCCTTGAGAATAAGTATGCTTTGAAAATTCTTCTTACAGAGGGTGGTGGGTACCTAGAATGCATTGCGAGCAGAGGTGGTACAACCGGACCCAGAGAGCGTCATTTAAGTTGGATAAAGAATGGGCAGGAATCACAAGGAGAGAGATTCGTGGAAAATATTTGCAGGGGTAGATATCTGGGACAGCACAAGCTTGGAGGGCCAAAAAGCCTCTTCCTCTGCAGTAATTGTTTTCTTCTTTGGTTTTTGTTCTCTTTCGACTGCATTGTGAGCAGCAATATAAGGAGACTGCAATGACCTTGTGGAAGTGAACGCTGCTTCATGTGGATGACATGTGTTGTGTTGCCAAGAAATAAGGAACGAATCGACAATCATTTTCAGACATCCAACGTTATTTCTTATTCGAAACCATTGTATGTTGTGTCCTCCGCAGCAACACCTTTACTTGTCCTTTCTTGGCCGCCTTTTTTTGTCCAAACATTCACAAGGTGCATCCCCCACCATCTTACGACCAGAATATCGGCAAGAATCTGTTACATGTACTCTTGTCTGCTTTTATCCGATTTTACTTGTTTCAACTGCACTTGCAAATCTGTCCTTTCTATTCGTATTTGTTTGCAAGTTGAAATAGGCACTGTTCCTTTAAGAGAGTGTGGAGCGTGTTTTGCAGTGAGAGCTTCCCGGCACCTATCACGAAACTCAAGAGAAGTCTCAGGATGTACTCCCAAATGAACACAATGAGTAGCATTTGGCTCTGAAACAAATCCATGGATATTGGTTTCTACCTTGACATACATTCGAATTCAACTCATTAGTTTGAATTACGTCCCAGGATACAAGAACACAATCGATTTTGAATTTGCTCTTTTGCCAACATTGAACCAATGATCCAATTGTTGGGATATAAAGAAGCAGACATTTTGAGAGTCAGTCAGTGAGACCAATAGCATTTGCCAGAGTACGTGCCACGAAAACACTTCCTATCAAAGGTACCTTTTACATGTCAGATATATTTACAACAAAAGACCGATAACAACGTAGGGACATCAGCAACCAGAGGAAGATAGACACTGGAGACGACAGCTACCGTGTGGTTTTGAAATTATATTGATGTAATTTTAGTATGTGTGGTTATTGGAACAGGATATCGTAATAGAGATGGAGGTAGATAAATATCAGCTGAGGGAAATGAGACTTAGAGTTGCATTGCCAATGGTTTTAGTGTTCAGTTTGGTGTAAAAGAATAACTTAGTTTTGTTTTCATTAAATAGAGAAATTTGGGGGTTCTCTATCACTCATGCGGCAACAGATTGCGAGGCGAAGTGCGTTTTTCTGGGTGTTTGTTTTAATTAGCAGAGAGACGGACCCCCACTGTAAAATGCATGTAAACTTAAATCTTCGAAAGCTGGAGCGTAATCACACAATCTTCAATAAACTGTATAACGTCTTCGGAATTTATACTCAATGCTTGCATTCATAAACAAAGGATCCACTTAGCGTTCTGAAGAAAACTTTGAAACTTCTATTTATTCGTGAGGGCTGCACTGACATTTGCCTCCTGACTCTCCCGAATTTCTGGCAGGCTGCTGGTGTCTTCCACTGTGAAGACTCATACAACAAACCTATTCAATTCCTCTACCATGATTTAGTTCCTCAAAACTACTCAACTCTCTTTTCCAGAAGTATAATTTTCGCTTTTGCCACCCTCTCTTCCGTTTTATATAAGTAAAACATTCTGTTGTAATATTAACTCTTGCAACATTCTGTTGTAATATTAACAATCTTACCGCTATAGTTCATCTTCTTCTTCCTATTGTTTTCATTAGTTGCTCTGCTCGTTTGTAATGGCTTCTCAATTCTCTGGTTCCCACCGATCTCCTTCGCAATTTAAGTTTACTCCTCGGATTCTGTGCTCTCCCTGACTTCCATCCTCAGTTACTGCTGCCTTGTCCAAAATTAAGTATGTTTCTTCTTCATTGAAATGAATTTCAGATGTCTACCGAATTAACCCCAAAAACTCTGGCAATTGTTGCTCCACCGTCCACCCTACTCGATCCCCTTCCAATTATTTCTGGCCATCTTTTCGTTAATAGCTTTGTAATGTAATTATACAATTATAATCACATCACACCGCGCAGTCAGCAATACATATAAACTATGGTTTAAGAGCTGGGATACGAAAATTAATCGCAGGAATTGTTAATTGAATTCAACGAGAGAACTAGATAAGCAATACAGTTGAAGAACTGCAAAAGAGAGAAAATTAGATTATCCATCGAAGACGATGCACTTTCCCATTTGCTTCGGCAGTTCCTGTGTTTGCGTTCAACAAAGTAATATGCTCAAATGCTGACTCTGGCGCCAGAACATTTAGAAACATCGTGCGTTGAATTACCAGAGCACAGACAAGTTATTTGAGCCACAATTATCTCTGCTGAAGAAAATGAGCGTCCAGGCTAACCCCATTTCTCTGCAATTAGCCCATGCCCTTCTAATCCTTCCCCTCCCATGCATTTGTGCAAATGTCTTTTAAATATTGCTGTTGTACCGGTCTCAACCATTCCCAATTGTAGCACATTCCAAATATGTACATCCTTCGGTATACAAACGCTGCCTCTCAGTTCCCCTTTTATTCTTTGCCCTCTCCACATAAAGTTATGCTCTCTCCTCCTCGATTTCCTAACCCCGGGTAAAAAAATGGCTGAGTGAATTCAGCATAGGCATTGCTTTCATGGCATTATCGTCTTCTACAAGATGTCAGTCTCATCTACTGCAATGCAATAATATTCTAGCTTCTCAAAACTCCCCCTATAATTTCGCCCGTAGAGTCCTAGCAAACTTCTTCTGCAAAACCGTGGAAAGTTCTTCTGCACTCTTTCCAGTTTAGTCAGATGCATCTCAGAGAAAGTTGATCAAGCGAGAAATAAAATCCCAAATATGGACTCAACAACTTTCCAATAAGACTGCAGTGTAATTTATCTATGCCATACTCAATGACCGGAGTGATGAATGATGGTCTGTCAAAAGCTTCCATAAATCAACTGTCAACAAGTGATATGATTTAGGAAAAACCGTAGTTCCAAGATCCTTCTATTCCTTTGCATACCTGAAGACCCAATCATTCACTATGAAACTCCTACCTTAATTTGACTTCGCCAAATGAAAGACCTCGACTTCGCTGCAGAAACCTTCATTTCTCTTTTCACAGAACAGTTTGCAACTGGTCGAGGTCCTGCTACAGTTTCTGACGACTTTCCTCACTGTCCACGATACCGCCTGTGTTAGTGTCTGCTGCAGACTTACGAATCATATGTCCTCCATTCTCATCCAAGTCGCTGATTTGGATCACAAGCAGCCTTGGGCCCAGCCCCGACACATGAGACATCCCATGCTCCATTTGGCCTCCAGTCCAAGAACTACCCTTGAAATATCAACATTTGCTTCCTTCCATCAATTTTTATTCAATTTGCTGGCTCCTGCACGACCTGGATTTCATATGGTCTGAACTTCCAGAGCAGTCTAGTAAGCGGAAATGCATCAATGTGCTGACTGATATCCATGCGGACGACGTGTACCATTGTGCCCACGTCAACACACCTGGTCACTTTTTCAAAATACTCTAAAATAGTTTGAGGCATGATTTATGGCACAAAGTAATGCAAAGTTCGACTCAAAAATCTGTGAAGGTAACTTGGACAGTGAATGGCATGACGTCGTTTATTGTAAGACGAGTAAAGTACAAAATTCAAGACATTTTCATGAAATTGCAGAATCTTGATGAGAGAGTATTTGGGGCACTCTGCACAGATTTGATCTATCTTGTGAGGTGTGATCTCCTACCCACAGACAGAAATTATCTACCATGAAGTGAGAGGGAGGAACTGTATGTTTAATCTGTCTCGTTGTGAGAGAAGAGATGCTTGCATTGTAACATGAGTTTTTGTGGCAATCATTCACTTCCAAAGGACATTTGGATAGATTGAGAAATTCCATACTTCACCAAGGACTGTTCGATTTGACATATTGTCACGTGTACATGGGTGAAAGCTATTCTTTTTATCAACACAGGAAGATCATATCGAGTGAGAAGATAAACATCATATCTTGAAATAAAAATATTTTTCTTTCACTGTGCAACACGTGCAATGGGCAAGATGAGCATGATTGAAGCAAGGAAGTCTATTCGTCAATCTAATTGAAAGTTCATAATCATTTATATGTCTCAATGATCTCTGTTCACACTGACGTACAGTCGGTGTGTGATCTGCACTGAACTGCATCTGGCTCTCAATCCTGACAACAGACAACATACCTTCCTTTGAAACGGTTACCCGTTCCCACAAGCTTCAGCCATCCACAGAGAACACAGCCTGTTTTGTTCAATCATGGAAGATGCCTCTTTGGGATATCTGGATTGTGGTTTCTCAGTAACATCAGAAGCCATTGCAGTGAATGTCTCCTTGATGCTGATGCTCAGAATTTTATCTTTATGGTATTTTCTTCCTATTGCTTCAGAGAATTGCATGCGAGAATGCGGGTAGGAATTGTTGTTTTTGACCAACAGTTGTTGCTATGGAGTATTGGGTGGCACGGTGGTTCAGTGGTTAGCACTGCTGCCTCACAAGAGCAGGAACTCGGATTTGATTCCAGTCTTGGGCGGCTGTATGTGTGACATTTCAACGTCCACCCTGTTTCTGAGTGGATTTCCTCTCATAGTCCAAAGATGTTCAGGTTAGTTCAATTGCTCATGTTAAATTGCCCACGCGTTACGTGCATTGGTCAGACGGAAATGGGTCTGGATGAGTTGTTTTTCGAAGGATCACTGTGGACTTGTTGGGCCGGAGGGCCTGCTCCCACATTTTAAGGTATTTAATGTCATAGATAGAAACTGTTAATTAGTCATAAATACTGCAACGTTTATTCTGGTCAGGTTTCCAACTGAGTTAGTTTATTATGAATTCTTCTTCATTTGGTTGTATTTTATCGAAAGGTTTGGAACAAATTGTGTTTTGCTTAATCTCAAGTAGTTTAACAAGTCACATCGTATCTAGATCAGATAATTTATCGCTCACTTCCCTTTAAAACAAGAAAACTTTAGCATCTAGGTTAGCTCCTTAAACTATTTTTGAAAGCCCCTGGTCTGATCCAGAAGACTAGACTCCAAATTTTCCCGTGTGATAGTTGCACTAAATAGGTTACCACTGGACCACTGTTCTGGTCCAATCCTTCCAATGGGCAGGTACAGAATGATCTCTTCATTTTGACTTGTGGAAATGAGAAGCGTCTCGGAGTCATGTTAAATGAATGATACATGCACTATTTAAGAACAAGCTTGAACACTGCCCAGCTCCTCCTGCTAGGGGCACAGACTGCTTCAGCAGCTGTTGGGTGACAAAGCATTCTGAACGTTATGTGACTTGCAGTGACCGTCTCTCTTTCAGATCCCATGATGCCGACAAAAAAATTGGTGACGCAGCTGAACTTGTTTCTGCTGAGGATGCTACTCTGATGATCTCTTGTAGACATGTCCATGGAATGAAATTTTGCACATCCACCAAACATAACGTCTTAATTTGTGCTACGAATAACTCCAACAAGCAGAGTCACTGGGGACATTTACGCGACTGCTGGGCATGCACATGGATAGCAGGAAGTTGATTGCTGCATAGGTAGTTACTTGGTTTTTACATTAGGATTAAATTTCGGCAAAACATTGTTGCCCAAAGAACCTGTTCTGTGCTGTAATTGTCTATGTTATATGTTCTAAGTGGGCAGCTTACACTGATTCTGTTCAGTGCAACTTTGTTCAGCTACATGATGCCATCCTCAGTTAAGCACCGCTTTGATGTCAGGGCCCGTCAGTCTTACCTGAGCCTTTGTGTTCACCTATTTTCTGTCAGTAGATAATGATGTTGGAGTAGAGAATGTCAGGAATTCTCTATCCTCGAGTGTTAGGGCAGCCAGATCACTGAAAATACTTTTCAAAAAAGGAGGTGGATTGATTTTGACCTGCCAGAGAGTTGAGGGCTGTGAAGAATTGGGCATGCGAGATGACTTGAGATGGAAAGTTGATTAGACGTGATTTTAATAAAGGGCAAGACAGGCCTGCAGTGGAGTGGGCGTGGAGTGGTTGCATTTACGAGCTGGTTCTATTTTGCATGCTGTCATATTCTATTATTTGAAAGTTCGTGGCTTTTAGGTTTCAGCAGATTCTGTCACTGAATATTGCAGTTAGGGAAACGACAAGATTTTTTGAGTCATCTCTCGGTCATGTATGTGTAGGGTATTGAAAGTGAATCTGTGCCTACAACTTGACCAGCAAAAGAAGCACCGTTCCGTGGGCGGCACGGTGGCACAGTGGTTAGCACTGCTGCCTCACAGCGCCTGTAGACCCGGGTTCAATTCCCGACTCAGGCGACTGACTGTGTGGAGTTTGCACGTTCTCCCCGTGTCTGCGTGGGTTTCCTCCGGGTGCTCAGGTTTCCTCCCACAGTCCAAAGATGTGCGGGTCAGGTGAATTGGCCAAGCTAAATTGCCCGTAGTGTTAGGTAAGGGGTAAATGTAGGGGTATGGGTGGGTTGCGCTTCGGCGGGTCGGTGTGGACTTGTTGGGCCGAAGGGCCTGTTTCCACACTGTAAGTCTAATCACAATTTGGAGAAGGGGATTCTCTATACCGGAATAACTGAGGAGCCTTTTTCATAGCCGCTTGGGATTTCCAATCACAGTTTGCCAATCTTCAAGAACAGTGTGTTACGTTAATGAAGGGCTGAATGGTCTTTCCTGTTTCAGTGCATTAGGTTATTGGAGTAGGTGTCCTCCAACTGCTTCCGTCTAGCATGTTTGAGGAGCTGACTGGAACGAAGGAACAGAGAAATGAGGAGCAGCAGTCTGTCATTGGACACTTGGAGACTTATCCACATGGCATTTATTCAGGGCAGAACTGGTTGTGCTCTAAGTGGCAGTTCCTTACTGTATCCTATGATCCATGGATCACTACTCTGTCAAATATTTCTCCATCTCAGATTTGACTAAATGTAAACATAGAGGTAGCACAACCATCTGGGCAAGATAGTTCCAATTCAAAAGGCCCTCTTCGGATGTCTCCTCATCGCACTTGCAGAAGCATACAGTCAGAGAGCACGGCAACGAACCTTTCATCCCAGTTGTGCCCACTGGCCAGATATCCTTATCTTTTCTTCGCCCAATTACAACCATTTGGCCGATATCCATCTAAATCATTCCCATTTATTTATTATGCTGATACATTTGAAAAGCGTAGTTGTAATCGCCTTCCCTACCCCTTCTGACACCACATTCCTCCACACACCACACTCTCCGTCAAAATAGTACCCTCTATCGCACCTTCTAAATCTTTAACCACTCATCCCAATCACATGCTGTCTTGTGTTGTAATCCCCTATCCTTGAGGGAAACACTTTGGGTATTCATACTATTTATGCCAATCATGATTTTATTACTCTCTATGATATCTCCTCAGCCTGCGACACTCCAGGGAAAAGAAAGCACCAACCAATTCAACCTCTACTCATATCTCAAATTCTCCACTCCTGGAATATTCTTTCAAATCCTCTCTGCAAACTGTCAAGTTTAACAACGTACTACCTTAAACTGACCTATTCTTTAAAAAGGCATCATGCACGTCGTGTGCAGGTACAACTTGCCACCCAAACTCTGTTACTCATTGTTCTGCCAGTTCTGGTAATAATGTCAAATTGTTCATCACCACCCTGTCTTCCTGCGACTCCACTTCCACGGAACTATATACCACATCTCTTTGATCTGAAACACTACCCAACCATTAATGAAATAGATGCAGTACTGCTTTACGTTAACAAAGTTCAAAACCCCTCATATGAATCCATCTGCCATTAATTGAACCATTGACCCATTGACCCATCGGCTAAAGGTCACGATGTACTTGTAGACAATCATCTTAATTATTCTCTACATCATCTTTTTCAATGTCATCCGTAAACTTAGCAACCAGGCCTCTGATATTCCCACCAAATCCTTTATAAAATAATGAAAAGCAGTGGACTCAGCAGTGATCCCATTGGAATGTGAGGTGGCATTCTTCATTGTTCACAACACCATCATTTTTTATGTGGACCGCAAACTTCGTAACAATACCTCTAACGTTAATATCCAATTAATTTTTATATGATCCTTGTGATCCTTGTGTGATCCTTATGGCACCGAACTGCTCAGAGGTGTCCCGTCTGAAAAACACCTCTCCATTTCCACCATCTGTCCTCTACGTTTGAGCCAGTTCTATGTCCAAAAGGTTAGCTATCCCTATATTTCACGAGATCTAATCTTGCTAAACAGTCTTGCAAAAGTAACCTTGTCGATCGCCAGATTTAAGTGCACATAGTTCATATCTACTGCTCGACATTCATCAATCCATTTTGTAACGTCTTCAAAAACTCAATCAATTTCTTGAGACATAACTTTCCAGGCAAAAGACGTGCAGACATTCCCTAATCAGTCCGTACCGATCCAAATGCACGTAAATCCCATCCCTCAGGATTCCCACTAACAACTTCCGACGAGCGATGTCAGGCTCACCATGTCCTCCTTCCTGTTTGAAGGGTGTTGAGAAAATTAAAATTGTTCAGTAAAAAACTGCAAGGATGTTGCCAAGTTTGGAAGATTTGAGCTTTCGGGAGAGGGTGAACACTCTGGGACTGTTTTGCCTGGTGTGTCGGAGGCTGAAGGGAGACCAGAAACTGGTTCATAAATCCCGAGGGTCTTGGATAGGTTAAGCAGCCAAGATCTATTTCCATGTTGTTGGGGAGTCGAGAACTACAGGAGTTAGTTTGACGTTGAGCGGGGAAAGATGTAAAGGGGAACTGAGACGCATCTTTGTTGTTCAGGGCGTGGTGCTTGTGTGGAATGAGCTGCCAGTGGAAGTGGTGAAGGCTGGTATAATTACAACATTTAAGAGGCACCTGGATGAGTTCATGAATGAGAATTGTTTAGAGGGATATCGGCCAAAGCTGGCAAATGATACTAAATGGATTTGTACATCTGATTAGAATGGAAGCGTTGGACCAAAGGGTATGTTTCCCTCCTGTGCATCTCGATGACAATGAGTCTCTGATTCTTGAGGTACACCAATGGTCGGAGGCCTCCGGTTAGGAAAATAACGCTCCACCATCTCCCTGTCTCCGGTCATCAAGGTAATTTTGAGTTCCACTTGGCAAGTACTGACAACACCAGATCCTATGTGACCTAACTTTACTGATCTGTCTACCATTTGGATTCTTGTTGAACGCCTTAATGATGTCTACGTGGAAAATATCTGCAACACTGCCTTCATCAATCTTCTTCATCATTCTTCAAAACACTCAGTCAGGTTCATGAGTCATGATTTACATTGCACAAATCTATGTTGAGTAAAACTAATCAATCATTGCTGACTTGTTAGTCCACCAAGTAACCGGACACCGATGTCTGGCTTATTGCTCCAGAGTCCGTGGGTTTTTAGGTTACTGCTTCAGTTTCCGGTCACATTCATTCTCTGGTAATAGAAGATTTTAGGTTTAAGCAGGTTACTGCCATATTTGAAGATACAGGTCTTACAATGCGTCAGGCAGGTTGCTTTGATCTGTTAAAATAACAATTTTTTAACAAAATTAGATTACTGAACAATAATGGGAAGACCAATGACAAACCCCGTGTAAATACATACAACAATATTTTCCTTTCTAAAGATGCTGCCGAACGCACATACAGTCATTCTCAAACACACACTCAGAGACACACACGTTGTATGACCAACAAAAAAAAAATCTATGGAGCGTTAACTTGAAACACGCTGTACAAATATTATTTGCACTGAACACAAAAGGAAAAATGAGATATCGCCCCAAAGGATATCTGCTTCTGAAGTTATTCTGCTCGTCAAAGTTTCTTGCAGCGGGATTTATTCATGGAATAGTTGGATTTGGCTGAATTCACTTTGGCTTTGGCACTGAGGAGACTCCAATGAATCCTCGTCGAGAATCCTCCATGAGTGGTAAATATAAGTGCTTTTTTTTAGCTCACGCACATGACTGTAATGAGGAAGATGGAGATAAAGGGAGCTTGGAATAAATTAATTCTGGATAGTCAAACCCGTTTTGTGAATGATAGGCCATGCCTCACAAATCTTACTGTGTTCTTTGAGAAAGTGACCAAACACGTGGATGAGGGAACGCAGTTGAGGTGGTGTCGATGATTTACAGGAAGGCGTTTCATAAGGTTCCCAAATGTAGTGTCATTCACAAAATACGTAGGCATGGGACTGAGGGTGATCCAGAGTTTTGGCTCAAACATTGGCTGGATGAAAGAGGACAGAAAGTGATGGCTGGTGGGAAATGTTAATCGTGGCGTGGTGTTTCGCAGGTTCCGTTTTGCGGCCCATGCTGCTTGTCATTTTTTAATATAAAATGCCGGTTGAAGGCAGAGAAGGATGGTTTTGTAAAATTACGGATGGCAGTAATATTGGTGGAAGTGTGGCTAGTGCTGAAGGATGTTACAGTTTACACAGCGAAATAGATAAGAGGCAGAGTTGGGCTGGGAGGTGGCAAATGGAGGGAGCAAGAAGAATAAAGACCTTGTAGAGTATTCTCGGTGTCCGTGTATATGGAACCCTGAAAATTGCCACACAGATGGATAGGGTCTTTCAGAATGCTAAAAGTGTGTTATAGGTTTTAGTGGTGGCGGAGTTCAGTTTCAGACCCGGGCGAATATGTTGCGCCAGGAGAAAACTATGATGCAGCCACATGTGGAGTATTCCACGGGTTGGTCAAAACATTATGGGACAGATTTGGAAGCATTGAAAAGGTATCAAAGAAGATTTACAAGTATGTTGCCTGGTATGGAGGTAAGTATTATTAGGAAAAGCTGTGTGACATAAGACTATTTTCGTTAGAAAGAAGAATGCTGAGAGTTGTCTCATTTGAGGCGTATAAGACAATCATTTTTTAGAAAGGGTTGTGAATGAGAACCTTTTTATTTGAATAGTGAAGGCTAGCACGATGTGGCACCGATTTAAATTGAAGTGTGATAGATACAGGACATTTGTTATTTTCTTCACTCAGAGTGGAATGGGGGAAGAGAACGCCCTGACTTCAACTGTCGTGGACTTGCCAACTTTAAGTACATTTGAATGGTCATTTGACAAAGCCCACAGATGAAAACGGAATAGTGTGTGTTGGATGGATTTCACATTGGTTCGACAGATCAGCACAACTTCGAGGCCCTCAGAGCCTGTTCTGTGTTGAAATATGTTATGTCCTATGATCTAATAACTGTGTTTATTTGAATGGGTCACATTATTGACAAAATGCAGAACTTGCTGGAAAATCTTAGCAGATCTGGCAGCGTCCAGAATCTTTTGAATATTACAACTGTTCCAGTCTCCACCACCTCCTCATTTCATACGTGCAACAAACTTTCACGTGGAGTTATTACACCTTATCTCCAATGTAGCTGTTACCCTCTCACCTTAAACCTATAGCCCCGAGTTTTGGACTCCTCTCGTCTGGAAAAAATGACATTCGCTACTTACCCCATCAACTCCCCGCCAACCTCACTATTTTATAAACCAGTATAAATTGCACATTCGAGTCCAGTCAAAACAAATGAATACTTTCAGTCTTTCTGAACTTATATAATGATCACTGTTCCTTCTCGATCAAATCACAGTTTTTAAGTCATTGTAATCAACGTGTTCAGATGTATTATGAATCATCTGGTGTGGGAGTTGAACACAAATCTTTGGGTTCAGAAACTAGGACACTTCCACCGCATGGCAATAGCCCCGAAAACCGCAGAATTATTCTCCTGCGTGTTTGTGCATCAGCCTGTTCTGACATGCTGTAACACACCTCCACAAAAGGCAGGACTTTAATCCAGACCTCTGCTCCAGAGATAGACACCAGCATAAGTTAAATAACTGAAAGCGAATACAATGTCTGTCTCAGAGACTTAGTTGCTGCCCAATACTAATGGCCTAAACAATTCAGTTTCTGCATCACATTATATAAGCCATATTTCACCTCAATACACATGCATTAAATTCTGGTTAAGTTCCTGACAGGTGTTGCTTTTAATTACAAAACTAACGCATACTATTTGCCTCAACTAAAGCATGTTGAGTAACTAAAATAAATCATTAACGTGCTAAATTTCATGGCTATGATTTCCAGTTTAAATGGTTGTTATGTATTATATTATGGAAACAGATCCGCAGACATACTCTGCTCAAGGAAGGATCTCGAATCGATGTTATAACTGAACAGCAGAGAGAATGAAAGACAATAATCACTATTTCCTCCCGTAACGTCTGATCACACTCTTCCTAAACCCATTAAAGATGCAAGTCAGCTGATTACTTTCCAGCCTCTTCTCCCCAGTAGTATCACACATTGGGCTGGCATATGTCTTATGGACTTTACCTTGGATAACTGCATGGTACTGCGCTTTGTCAAAGCAAACAAGGGCAGAACTTATCCAATTCAGCGTAGGGTCATTGTTATTGGTGAAGAATAAAGAGTGTTTGTGTTCCAAACATAAATCTTTGAAAATTGCGCATTTAGGTGGTTGGAAAGACGTTTATCATGCTGCCTTCACTGTTCAGACCTTTAAGAATAGGAGTGCAGATGTAATGTTGAGATTGTATAGAGATATTGGTGGCGCCTATTCTGGACAACCGTGTCCACTTTTGGTCGCCCTGTCATCTGATGGATTTTATTGAGCTGGCGAGGCTTCAATGAGATTTACGACAATATTGCCAGGAACGGAGGGGTTGAGACACAAAAATAGATTGTTTCGGCTTGATGTGAATCAATGAAACCTCTTTCCCTCATGTTTTCTCTCTAGCTGAACTTCATTTAAGGTGATACAATGTCACAAAGAACAACGAACAAAGAGAATTAAAGCACAGGAACAGACCATTCGCCCCTCCAAGCCTGTTCCGATCATCGTGCCCTAAATATATTTTTTCAAATCCTTCTGCTCTCAGTCGGTCAGTATTCCTCTATTATCACCATGTTCATGTAACCATCCCGATGTCTCTTCGATGTCGTCAAAGTGCGTGGTTCAAGCCCCTCTTTTCTATGCCTGAAAAACATACATCGAGCATTTTCCTGAAAAATTTCCACTCCCACCTTGACCCTATGTCCCCGTGTACATGAAACTACAAACCTGAAAAAAAATCCTTTGACTATCCGCCCTATTCGTATCTCACATATTTTTGGAAGCTTCTGTATGGTTTCCGCTCAGCTGCCCTCTTCACCATGAAAAGAAATTGAGTCATTTTAAGTTTCCTCACAGCCAATAGCCACATAGCCAGACTAGGAAACATCCTGGAGAACTTGCCCCGCACTCTCTCTAAACATTCCACGGCCTTCCAAGAGTGCACACAATACTTCAAATGCAGCCTAACGAGGTTTTTCTGGAACTGAAATATGGTTGGCTAACTCTTGTACTCCATGCTCCACCTGATGAAGGCAAGTATGCCATATGGCTTATTAAACACCTTGCCACGTCCCTTGCCATTTTTAGGGTACTGTTGACATAAATATATCTGTATATTAGTTTTCCAAAGGATTCTGCCATTTACAGTATACTTTATGCCTAAATTTGATAATCCATAACTATCCTGTACTTGTCACTATACCGGTCTGCAGCAAAGGCTTTTCAGTCCTTTAGACATTTCAGAGAACGTGTCGGAGGACATCCCACAACATTTAAAGTTACAGAAAGTGCGACAAAGTTAATCTAATCGATTTAGCAAAGACATGTTCAAGCACAGTTGCCTTCTTATCATTGCATTAGAAACACCATTTTAATGCATACGCTGTGTGAGATGTACACTGCTCAAAGACAAATCGCTTTCCATTGCACCTGATGTGTCAGCATTCCTCCACTTGAGCACAGGTCACTCTGTCGGCGCCGAGCAATCCCCTCTGTGCCATGTGTGAGAGTGTGTGTATGTGTGTGTGTGTCTGTGTGTCTGTCTCAGTGTGTTGCATAACATGTTTGACCTTCCCACTCCTCTGTCCGAATGATACTCTTATAATTTTCACCTTCCATTTCCCCCTGTGAAACAACATGGGGAGGTTGGAAGAGTTAGGCATCGTTTCATTTTGAATACCACGGAAACTCAGAAATTACACACACAGGAATGCTCAGATACGCACACTAATACAGTGATACCAAAGACGTGAGCCTGTCAGGATTATTTTTTACATCTTCTCCCTTGAAAGAATATCATTATCGCATTCACTACGTGTGTTAAAAGGTGAGGAGCTGAAAAAGCACAGATAAGTGGAAGGGGGTGGGGCTGGTTGTTAAAGGTAGCTGGTAATGTAAAGGCCGGGTGATGATGTAAAATGATGGTGACAGGCCGGAGTGGAGGCAGGATCCGTTCGGCTGGAAGAACATGGACAGGTAGGACAGGACAAGAGGGCGTTGCCGAGTTGGGTTTTTGGATGTAGGATTAGGTGGGAGGAGGGGAGAAGAGGCACCCAGTGAAATTCATGTTTAGAGCGGGTGGTTGGAGTGTCCCAAAACGGAAGGCGAGGTGCTCTTCGAATAGGCAGGTTGTTAGGGTTTAATGGTGGAGTAGGGCCAGGACATACAGGAGTGGGGAGACATGTTGAAGTATTCAGCCACAGGGCATTGTGGTTGTTTAGTGCCTGTGTTTTATAGATGTTATTTGAAACGTTCTGCCAGTTGCAGTCCTGTCTCCAAATGTAAACCAAGAGCGACAGACACCCTAGATGTTGTGCTGCCATTGCAGGAAATTCTATCAGATGTGGAAGGATCATTTGGACACTTTCGTGGTCGTGACAGGAAGGTGTGGGCGCAGATTGTGATACTCTTTCTGTGTCAATTGAAGGTGCGGGAAGTAGAGGGGATGTTGGTGTTAACGGTGAGCAAGAAAATATATTTCTTGTTTTGTGCTTCATTGTGGGTGGCGAAAATGTTAGAAATTGCAACTAATTCATAGACTTCTGTTTGTAATTTCCCTTCTCTCGCAAATGACCAAACGGGATAGGAGTGAATGGCCACTTCCTGTTGCCGAGTGACATGATCCTGGGGGCTCACTAGTCTACAGATTTCCATGTCTGCCAGTCTGGAGCAGTTGAATGACTGCCTCCTGTCCTGATGAACTGGGTCCAATAACTGTGCACTCTGCTGTTGCTTCTATGGAATGCTCCTCTGGTGGACAGAATGGCCTCTTCACATTTCTTACAGCTTTTCCTGACTGAAATCTTTCTCCTGCTACTGTTACTTATCATCGAAATCTGAATGATTGATCAGTGTGTTCTTTACTTTCAGTAAATGAACAAGCAAGTGGCCAGCAAGGAGGCACAGTGATAAGCACTGCTTCCTCACAGCGCCAGACACCCGGGGTTAAATTCCCACCTCAGGCGACTCTCTGAGTGGAGTTTGCACATTTTCCCCGTGTCTGCATGGGTTTCATCCGGGTGCACCAGTTTCCTCCCGCAAACACAAAAATGTGCAGGTTAGGTGAACTGGCCTGACTAAATTGCCCGTAGTGTTAGGTGAATGGGTAAATGCAGGGGAATGGGTCTGGGTGGTGGCGGGTAGGCGTGGGCTTCTTGGGCCGAAGGGCCTGTTTGCACACTGTACGTAATCTACTCTAATAAAGTGACTGGCAGTGCTTTTGGATGACAGACTTGAAAAGTTCAGCTTGCTCCGCCTATCACTATACTACACGTCTGAGATGCTGACTGACATCCTTCTGTCCCTCTGTAACACGAACAAGATGTGGAATGGCTTTCCTACTGTCCCTCTGCCACATGCTTCAGCGATTGAATGGCCTCCAGTTTACCATCTGTAAACGGCTTGAGACGTTGAATGGCCTTCTACTGTTCCTCTTTAACAGACCCGAGATGCTTAATGATCTCCTATTGTCCCAATATAAAATACCCAAGAGTGAACGGCCCCCTCCTCATTGACTGGCCCCTGTCCCTCTGTAACAGGTTGGGGTCATTAAATGCCATAACAATCTATGTGTAATGAGCAGCCGGTCAAATGCATCTGATGGAGATTCTTCCCTTCTCAGATGCAGAAACACAAGCACATTGAACCCCAAGTGAACTCACGTAAAAGCTCGTGCAGCTGTCGTAAAATTTATCGATGTTTTGAATGACTCCCTTTGCAGACTGCGTGAGCGTTCCAGATTTTCACGTCTTCAAGTGGGGATTAGGCTCGTCTGGGCTGAATGCCTTTCTCTTATCCGTCTGTAACAGCAACATTGGGATAAAAAAAATCCCGTTCTGTGGCAGCAGTCTCAGTACTCTGAATGATGTCTGAAGTCGATCGAAGGATTTGATTACAATGCACTTAAAACTAGGAGCAGCATTGCACAACATCAACATATCATAAGTATTGCTTTCCTGCTTGTGTTCTTTGTAAATTTCCCCACCAATCCTTTTATGTAGCAGGTCTGATATTTCATAGCTGTCTAGTTTAAGAAACAATGTGGGTCATATCCAATTCTGCAGTGTTCTGCCACTATCAACATTTGCAAGGAAGAAAGATCAAACATGTTGGTGGATGTGGGATCCTTCTCAGCAACCTGCACCGATTTCAACCAGACCATATAAATGTTCCCGCTTGTTGTACTTTTTGTTGTGAAAAGTGATGTAGGAAGGGGTTAAATGAAACTGTTCAGTGATTGCAATTAATGTCAGTCTCCATGGATTCTAATTATTCCAGTGTGGGGTCTTTATTCTTCAATGACAAATGGGCGCCGTTTAATGTATTGTCACACTGACAGGGATCAGCAGCTCCAGAGAGAGGCGGAGGAGAGTTCAGAATCTGAAAACAATCGACTGGAATATCCCAACAATGGATCAGAAATTGAGAACGATAGACTGGAATGTTTCAACATTAGATCTGAATCTGACAGCAATAGACTGGAATGTTATGGCAATGCCCAGGAGCTTATCTGGTGATGTTTGGCATCTTTCCAAAAATTATGATCAGATGTCATTATCAAACAGGATCTATCATGCACTCCGTATTATTCATTACATTTATTTTCCTATCCTGGCTATCATTGGTGTCCCGGGTAAGTGTTAAAGTGCAGGTATTTTTTTCTGTAAACCAGGTATGCCAACATTACTGATCTATTCTCTGCAATCATTGCTGCTAAACCTGTTCCACGTCACACTCTGAAACCACGTATTTACGTTGGAAAGCCCTTCTAACTACAACAACTTGTTCGTTCTTTCATCCATCTTTCTTTTCAGAAAGTACCCGTCTGGGGTCTCTCTGTTAAGCAGATGCATTGCATTACTGCCCGTGATAATTAAATATTTGTAATGTGGAAGTCACTAGCTTCACTTCTGTTGACAAACTCCATTTTCTACGTCTGATTCAATCCTGACCCTGGCTAAGATCTAAGAATGGAGCAGTCGAAACTCAGCTCTGGCCATGAGCTGATTCCTAATATCATATCCGGTCCAATCCTAATTAAACATGCTAACGCTCCCATTATATAATTAACTGGGAAATTCTCTCACCAACTGGGTATTGAGCTATGAAGTAAAGACTTAATGATGTGAAATATCTGCTGCTGACATTCCCAGCTCCAAACCTGCTTCAGTATTCCTTGTCTTGTATCTGAGCTCACAGTAAAATCACGTCAATCCATTATTCCTGTGACCTGCGAACCTATTGTTGTTGGTCGGGAAAATATTTATTCGAATATTCTAAAGCAACTCTGCCTGCATTTGCATAAAATGTCCCTCCCTGACAGCTATTCGGATTGAAACTGATTTCGTCACTGGGTTTTCTGCGTCAAAAAGTGATTTTAGCATTCAATGACCCCCACACACACACAAACGAAGAATTTGTCTTTTTTTTCTGGTGCAATGATTATATGGATACGCAACGGTTAATCAAAGTACTGACTACAAATTTATCGAGTGCACGGACAGTACTAATGCATTGGCACAGGTTTGCAATGCTCCCCGTGCCAGAGTGGCAAATTTCCTGAGTATTACTCTTGTATTGCCTGCAAAGCTTTCCATGCTGGGCAATTACCTTGTCCCAGTTTATGATTTCTGAGCTGGTTGTGAGATACAGATCCAGAATTTCATGAAATATAATACTACAGTTGATCCTGCAATGTCTTTATTAAATGTTTTCATTATTATGATTTGTACCCTCCTTGGTTTCATTCCTCCAGTTAGTCACTCTTATTTGTTGTTTTCACGAAAAATTCACGGTATGTTCTCAGTTAACTTATTGCATTTTTAAAAAATCTTAATTGCGAAATCTGCTGTCCTCTATATCTTTCCGGGAGTTAGATCTATAAGATATCGAGTGCTCGCATTGTGAAGCTCAGAAACGATGAAATGGTGTCTTGTTCAGTTCCCGATTTGCGCACCTGGTTCTCCATTTTAAATGGAGGCGGGTGGAAGCATCAACTTTGTCTCATGTCTATGTGAGTTGGGCCAACTTGTCCACTGAATGCCTGTGTCTGTCCGTCTCCGCTGAATGTGCAGTCTGTCATATGAGGAAGTCCATCGAACATGACTGTGAAGGAAACGGCATAGAAATTGTATCTGAGAGGCTTCTGACGGACCCCTGTTATGGAAAAGTTGGAGCAAGTGCTCGGAATGGCTTGTTGGAGGTTATGCTTTCAAGGTGGCCAGTTCGTGTTCATATATCGTGGTGGATCGACCAGCCTGTCTGTCCGATGTAGTGTCTTTGCAGACTTTGGAGGGCGTTTTGCAGATGATATTCGCTTTACACCTGTTGTTAACTCACCATCTTTTAGTTTCATCAGTAAATGTTTCAGTGTGTTGGTATGTTTGTGGGCGACCATGATGACAAATTGTCAGAGTGGTTTGGTCGTTTCTCCAAATGTCTTTGGATGTATGATTGTGTGGCTTGAATCTCTCGGTACGTTGTGCCTTCTTGTTTGGGTTTGTTGTTCAACAATCTGCAGGCTGTGCTGATAGGGTACAAGTTAGTCTTGAATTATGCTTACAGGTATTTTTATTCTATGGCTCGTGGTTGTTGTTTTGTTGCAGTGTGTAGTGGTCTGTTTCTGTAATGTCCTGATGCAGCATCATTCATCTGTTGTTGAGGTGATTGTTCCTGCAGTTGAGAACCGGCATGTATGTGTTGCTTTCCTGTAGACTGATACATTCCACTGTGACATCTCGGAAGGGCAGTATGTTTGTGTTCTCTTCCTCTTTGATGAAATGTATGGCAGTGAGGATGTTGTTAATGATATTATAGTCTAATTCTAATATGTACAGCTTTATGAAAATAAAGGTGTAATCCACATAGCCGATCCAAAGCTTTTCTGGATCAATAGGAGATTGCTTATTTCTTTTCTCTCGATAACTCATTCTGCGAAAAGTCCTAATATTGGTAATCTTTTGGGTGCCCTGATGATTTGTTTGTAGGTCTTACCATTGAGATGAAATGCGTAGTGAGGCAAAGGTCCGCTATCTTGAGAATGCTGGCCTTGCTGTAGGATTTGGTGATGACTGTTGTTTTTGTCCTTGGCTCGTCTCGTAGTGAGGTCAAATGTTCTTTGGCAAGGATAATGTCACTTGTTTTGAAAAGGGCCGTAAAGTGGAAGGAGATCATGACATCGTCCTCTACTACCTTGGTGTCATTAATGATATCCTTGTACTTGTCTGGAGTGGATGGAGTGTCATGAGTCTTCTCCGAGGTATTTTAGTTCACAGTGAAGTTGTGTGGTAGTGTGTATGTTACTGTGACTCGAATAGCGAGGTTGGATCCGTCTCAGTCGCGGAGGTGTTGGGGGCGTTGTGTTGCTGTAGTTATGTGGGGTGTCATGTGGCTGGTTTCTGTATCTTAGGTTATCCCGAGAAACAGTGTGTCTGTTCAGTTTCATTCCTTGAAGATCTGGCTTGTTAACGTCGCCAGATTTGTGCAGTTTCTTCAGGAATGATTTAGTTCAGACTTCCAGTTGTGAAGCCGGGTATTGAGTCACGTTTCAGTATGTGTCGGTATCTGTGTGAGGTGAGTTCGTTTTTGCAATGAGTTGTGTTCTGTTTGGAATGACGGTCATGCACCCTTTGCCCGCCGGTAGGCTTACAATATGTCTTACTTTTCTGAGTTCTTCAAGAGCAGACATTTCTTGTGTGTTCACGGCGTTCCCTTCTTTCTGTCTGCTCAGTTTTATTGCTCCTGTGTGTCTGATCGTCTGCTGGGTTTATTCTGTATGTTGAGGAGAAAATGAGCACTGCAGATGCTGGAGATCGGAGCTGAAAATGTGTTGTTGGAAAAGCGCAGCAGGTCAGCCAGCATCCAAAGAGCAGGTGAAGAAGGGGTCATGCCCGAAACGTCGATTTCCCTGCTCTTTGGATGCTGCCTGACCTGCTGCGCTTTTCCAGCGACACATTTTCAGCGCTTATTCTGTATGTCCGTTATTATAGCAGTTTTGTTTCCAGTGCTATGAGGAAGTCATATTAATCCACGTCGCTGTAGCTGTCGCTCATCCCTTGTACGAGGACGACTTTTCTTTTGTTTGTGTTCGTGATTGGTGATACAAGTTCTTCATCAAAGCTTCTGAATGTTTAGTGTTCTTCTTCTGTGCAAACCCGCCCAGTTTATTTTCTTGTCAGGCTATTTTTCTTTCTCTGTCTTGGTCTGCTGTTACTTATAGAACATAGAACATAGAAAGATACAGCGCAGTACAGGCCCTTCGGTCCTCGATGTTGCGCCGACAGAATCCTACCTAATCTACACTAGCCCAATAACTTCCAAATGCCTATCCAATGCCCGCTTAAATGACCATGAAGAAGGAAGTTCACCACTGCTACTGGCAGGGCATTCCATGAACTCACAACCCGCTGTGTAAAGAATCTACCCCTAACATCTGTCCTATACCTACCACCCCTTAATTTAAAGCTGTGTCCCCTAGTAACACCTGACTCCATTAGCGGTAAAAGGTTCTCTTGATACTGGTGTTTCGTTGTAATGTGCTTGCCCAGTCCTGGTCAGACGTTTTATTGAACGAAATGTTTTGGCATGTCATTTCCAGTTGAAATTTGTTGTGTCAGAGTTAGGCACCATTAATCAATTCTCACAAAAAGTCTGCAACCATTCTATTCTGCTATTCTTCCCGCCTATGGAGTATTGGGAGCTGATTTGTACTAGACACATCGTGATCATGCCTGCTTTCAGAGGCATTTGTGTGGAGAGAATTCAGTTGTTAGCGGGTGGCGTTCAGTTGGAAGGTGTTGTTTTCCCATCATTGGGCTTGGATCAGCGTATTACGCACACAGGTGTTTGTTGTTTTGGAGAAGATTTGTAGCTCAGATTGAGGTTTAGGTTGTAAGTCTTCTCCAGATTCTCAAAATGGTGTAATGGCAATACAATTCCACCATTGCCTCTGCGAATACTGTTCACTTTAAGTTTGTTACTAGTTTTGCTTCGCTTAATCTTACAAAGAGCTGCCAATTCTGCCAAATTCCCGTTGAAGGGATTTTGCCGGAAACAACGTCTTTCCTCCTCCTCTGAAGTTGTCTGACCTATTGTCCTTTACCAGCAGAACACTCTCAACTCAAAACTGGAATATCTGTAGATTTCACTGTTGCCCAACGGATCATGGCATGATTCCATGACTCATCGAAGATTACTGCATCATTCTGAGAAACTGATGAGTTTTAACGTGGCTGGCGCGTGTATCATTCCAAAAAGCAAAATCTTTTTTTATTGTAATATCCAATTTGTGGTGACGCATGCATAAATTTCCTTCAACTTATCGGATAACATTATCTGCTAATAAACACGCAGTTAGTTCAACTTTGTGGTGTAAATGACTTGGCCAACTTACTATATATAGTCCACCAATGGTGACATTAGATGTGAGTCCTACTTTGCATGGTCTTGATCTTCCGAGAGTCCGCACGAAATCGTTGACTCCTGTCATATTTGGGAACTAATGATTGGCGAACTCCACCCACTGTGACTCGGATCGTTGAAAACCTCGTTGAGTATCTCATCTACTTCCTTCTGCGTCTGTGTGTCATTCAGAGTAATAGGTATGTAGGAAAGCGTTGTTTTATTAGAACAGCATTCCCACCTCCACGTATTGCAAAATAGTATTAGTAAATCCCATCTTATCACTGCATAAGTTTTAGTATTGCAGCAACATACCTTTCAACTAGTTTGTTTCATCGTGAGACAGACGGTTGACTAAACTATCCACATCTTCAAGGACATTCTCAAGGTGTACTGTATATCGAGGCACATCCAACTACATGGTATCTTCATTTGATTCTTCACTCTGCAGGGTAGTGACAAACACATATTTCGGCGACCTAAGTTACAGTCTTGTTTTGTGTTAATCTCTCTGGGTTCCCCATATCACGTGAAGGAAGCTATGATCTCCTCTCCCACAATTTTGGCCTTCGTGTTGTGTCATAGAATTGCCACCAGAAATCTGGTCGTCACATCTACTTTGGCATCAAGTTCTGGTTCCCTCTTTTAGCTTTAGGAAGAGGGCCTACACAATCAATCATAACCTGCAAGAAAGGTGCTTTGACGACAGGAATTGACAGAAATGTGTTGGTTTGTTACTGCCTGCACTTGCCAATCATTTGTCACGTATGACATAGATTGTGAAATTTAACCATAACCTGTGCAGTCGAGGCGAATAGAAGGGCTCTTGTACCTTCGCCTGAGTGTTCCACAGACTGTAGTGACTTCGTACTGGCAATTTATGTTTTAACCATAGTACGTCCTGTCTGCACGCTACCAGTAACTTTATCTGGTACACTTCCACCCATTTCTCTCTGCACTAACCTGCCGTGCTCTCGCCTTACGTAATATTAATCTATCTTTCAGATAAGAAAACCTCGACAATACGTTCTCATTCCTTTCTATGTATGTATTCTCATATATTTATTCTCTCGCATTGCTGTTATCAGTACATGAGTCTGTCAGGAATAAACACTTCTGCCTGATGCTCTTCCTGTTCAGGATTTTTTCATATTCCATTTCCTCAAAACACAACTCCTTCGTATTTCTCATTTTTCTTTTTCCTTCTTGCTGTGACTCATGATAGGGGTATCGTGTTCCAGCAGTCTGTAAAAACAATTGAAAATACTCTTCTTTCCACTTCTCAGTATGCTCCTCTTCCTTTGGCTTATCCGGACAAGCGTTGTCCCTCCCACTTTCACTCTGTTAAACAATTTTGAAGAGCAAGCTGCATTTTATTCGAACTGGTACTCTGTCAATTACTCCGACTGTTACTTCCCCAGACTTGATTTGTTTCTCCACCCTGTTCTGCCACAGGGGAAAATTAAATATCTGTCCATCTGCTCCACAAATTAGTACTTTCTTGAGTAACATTTCAGAATGAATGCACATTTGTTCATCTCTTACAATAAGATACCTAGTCAAACATATTCTCACAAAATTACTTTTTCCCCTTCTCCCACAGTGCTTTCTGATTTACCTCTGCCCACACATTCGAATTATTTATGGAATCATGAGCTAACTCAAAACGCAGCTCCTCTTCTTTGCCTGCGGATTCCTTTATTCCTTCCATTAACGCCACTGGATTATCATTTAGAAACACAGCTTTTCCCACAGTGCCTTTATTAAACGAGCAGAAATCTGACTTAAAATGCTTCATCAGTTGGCAAGGATGTAAATTGTTTAGAATTGGGAAGTAAATTGCAGGGAATTGGCAAAATTGAATTGTTGAGTTTATGCAAGGAACAATTACTACATGTCCTTGATAAGTATGTACCTGTCAGGCAGGAAGGAAGTAGTCGCGCAAGGAACCTGTTATTTACTGAAGAAGTTGAATCACTTGTCAGGAGGAAGACAAAGGCTTACGTGATGATGAGTCATGAAGGCTCAGTTTGGGCCTTTGAGAGTGACACGTTACCCAGGAAAGACGGAAAGAGAGAGTGAAGAAGTTCCGGCAGGGGACATGAAAAGTCATTGGCACATACGAACAAGGAAAACCCTAACGTTTCCTTCGGACGATAAAGAATAAAAGAATGATTGGAGAAAGATGGTGGCCAATCAAAGATAGCAGTGCAAAGGTATTCAAGGAGTATGAGCCGATGCGAACTGAATACTTTTCGTTGGAATTTGCACTGGTAACAGATAATGTGGTTGAGGAGAATACTGAAAGACAGGCTTTTCGACCAGATGGGATCGAGGTTGACAAGGAGGATATATTATCAGTTCCGGAATGTGCGAAAATAGACACATCACCTCGACTGACTGGGATTTAACCTTGGATTCACGAGCAAGCCAGGGAGAAAATTGTAGAACCTTTGGGTTTTATCGTATTTCGACATTGTCTGCAGGAATAATGCCAGAAGACGAAGGCTGGAGGATATCACATGCTGTCCCCTTCATCTAGGAGGAGCTTGGAGAAAAGTCTGGCAAAAATAGACCAATCAACCTTCCATCAGTTGTGGATAATCTGTTGAGAAATGTTATAAGACATAAGGTTTATAATCATCTGGAAAGGAAGGATTTATTTAGGGATAATCAGCATAGTTTTGTGAAGGGTAGATCGCGCCTCACAAACCTTATTGATATTTCGATAAGGTAATCAAACAGGTGGATAAGGGTAAAGAGGTTGATATGGTGTATATGCATTTCAGTAAGGCGTTCATTGGTTTTCCCACAGAAGGCCATGGCACAAGATGGGGAGGCATGAGACTGTTGGTGATTTAGCAGCTTGGATCGCAAATTGGCTAGCTGAAAGAATGCAGAGGGTTGTAGTTCTTGGGAAATGTTCATCGTGGACTTCTGCAATGAGTTACTTTGGGACCACTGCAGTTTGAAACGTTTATGGACGACCTGGACGAGGGCGTAGAAGGACGGTTCAGCACTGTTGCAGATGACATACAATTCGTGGTGTTATGGGTAGTTCTGAAGGATATTGCAGGTTACAATGGGACACAGATAAGCTGCACAGCTGGGTTGAGAGTCGGCAAATGATCGTTAATACGGAAAAGGTGTGAGGTCATTCATTTCAGAAGGAGCAACAGGAATAAAGAGAACTAGGGTAACAGTAAGATTCTTCGAGCTGTCAATTGTCACGGAGGTCTCAGTGTCCAGTGTCAAACCTCGGAATTGCCACCCATGTTCACTACTATTGCTGGAGCGAATGAGCTCCGGAGCCCCGAGACCATGCTGCAGCTGTATAGATCTCTGGCCTGGTCGTATTTGCATCATTCCATGCAGTTCTGGTCACTGCATTACATGTAGGATGTGAATGCTTTCGGAAGAGTTCAGAGAACATTTAGTAGGATATTTCTTGGTATGGTAGGAATGTCTAACGTGGAAGGGCTGAGGTATTTGAGACTGTTTACTTTCGAGAGAAGAAGGTTGAGAGGTGATTCGTTGAGACGATTACGGTCATCAAACGATAAGATCAGGTGGTCATTGAGAGCGTTTTTTCCACGGTGATGGTGGGGACAGAGTTTTAAGTTGAGGAGTAATAGATGTAGGTCAGATATCTGCGGTAGGTTCATTAATCAGAGGACAGTCGGGGTGTTGAACGCGCTGCCTGCATCAGTAGTAGACTCGCCAACTTCAGGACATTTAATTAGACATTGAAAAAAACATGGAAGATAATAAAATCGTGCAGGATAGATAGGCTTCAGATTGGCTCCATAGATTGACGTCACATCGAGGGCCGAACGGCCTCAATTGCTCTGAAACGTTCTATGCTCTAAGTTCGATAAGTTTTCCTTCTTGATTCTTTATGTGCCTTAACCACTGTCTCTAACTTACTGGTAACAATTAATCAACACTCAAAATAGCCAGTTTAACATCTTAATAATTTGTATGTAAGCTAGCTCGATGTTCTGAAAGCTTTCTTTATCAGATGCTTCTTCACATGATCAGGTAAAAACACCATAATTGAGAGCCTTTGGTGAAGCGTAATGCTGTGTCCCACGTCTGCACATATCAGTCATGGTTTCTTACGATGTATGATGTCATTTCCGGTCCGTTTTCTTTCAAAGGAATGGTAGCTGTGATCGACGTCGGCGTGTTTATTGATGGATTTCTGGTGAGAATGCTGTGCTTATGTCTTAATAGTCTTTTGATCGTTCATCTGACAGCACTGCAAATTCCTCACAAGCTCTGCGGGTCAACCTCATCTGAAGTAGCATGGCCCACAAATTCTGTGACCACTCGATCTGACTCAGCATATTTTAAATGAAATAAAGAAGCTTTGACATCGTTCCCAACAATATTGACAATATTCTAACACACTTCAGTGCGGCAATGCCTTCTGTCTTTATCTACATGCTTTTAACTTGACTTTCCTGATGAATTTCGAATTTCTGAAAATTCAAATTCTCTGTCATTTTCTCGTTACCATTTTTCTCTTTTTCTCCATTTCCTTAAGAACCTTCTCCCCCCTTTTTTTTGCTCTCGTTGTCTTTTTTGCTACGCTCTCTTTCTTCTTTCTCTCTCTCTCTCTTTCTTCTCTCTTCATTTCACTCTCTCTTTTCCATTCTGCTCTCTTTGTTTCTTCTCTTATGGCTGTTCTTTCCTTTTCTTTACTGCATTTACGTCAATTGCAATTTATGTTTTTTTTCTAACGCTCCTCCACCTGTCTGTTTCTCAGATACACTTAAGTGCTTGGTCACTTCCGTAAGAGTTTCAGCTGTCCTTTTGTCACTGGTTAGGACAAATCTTTAAATATTTGCTAACTGTATCAAGATATACTTGCGCTGTCTTTCTAAACCTTCTTGGCACAAAGAGCGAGCAACTTCAAATCCCAAAATCATATATTCAATGTCAGGATCCATTGTCCTCATTTTTAATTGAACAAACCACATGTACCCAACTCTAAAAAAACATTTTCGCCGACTTTTATTTATGAATCGATGACATCACTTGGCAAATGCATTAATCTTCTGGTAACGTCTGTGCACCAAAGCTCTTCCAATCTTTCCAAACCTCAGACTGGCCTTGTTTAAACCTGAGCAAATCTCGACTCCGCCGTTCCATACTGATATGACCCGACGGAGATTCCTCCATTCATTCACCTAAACTCCCAGAAAGCCTTCCCATCATTTGGTAATCTATTAAGATAGGAGTGACGGACAACTACCAACTTCCACTGTGTGCAGAAAAGAGCATCACTTTACTCTTTGAATCAAAAGTGAACATGAAGCAGCAGCTCTTCGCAACTCTTTGCATCCCTCCTCTTAATTGCATATTACTGCTTCCAACTCTGTAACAATATGCCGTTTCAACAGGACACTTAATAAAATCACATCAATGTAATTTTGGAACGACGCAGCCGCTGTAGATTTCACTCTTCAGCCTGCTGAATTCCCAGGATCATATACGTTCTTTTTTTCTGAGAAAGTATTTCATATGAAAAGTTATATTTGCCAGTGTGTTTCCTACATTTTGGAGAGCAGGATATCAGTTGTGCAGGCGTTCCTGTGAAGATGGCAGCTGCTCTCTGATTTTCAAATTGTGTGCATGTCATATCCATAACATCGGATCATTGAATTGGTTTTAGCAACTGTGGCATAACGTAAACTCACTGGTTAAATTTGAATTGTTGCCAAAACAGAACGAAGTCTTCTGCATTTATTTCATTGCCACCTGTTTGATATTTTCAATTTTCCAGTCCACTCTAGGACTGCCAACTAGTCATATACACAGACGCTTGTGAACTCTCAGTTCAGTCCAACATTTTGTCTCTCTCTGAAATGTTCACACCTTCAACTTCAACATCATAACAGAACCTTCCCATTCGTCTCGTTTCCCAAATGACATTCTTTCTCTACTGCTTTTATGATTTTCCTGATTTCCTGAGTCTACCAAGTTTACCTTACCCACACTACATCACGCTTCTTTTCCCTTGGAATGAATCTTTGTTATTTCTCCTCAGTTAATCCCAGAAGTTCCACTCATTGCAATTCCACTGCCTTTACTGATGGACTCCTCTCCGAATCAATTCTTCCTAACATCTCCCTCTGTACTTGCCTTTATTGAGCTTTCATGCCGTTACCTCAGGATCTAACTTCTCCATCTCATACTGCAGCGTAAATTCAGTCATGTTATGACCACTGCCTCCGAAGAATTCCTACACCTTAAACTCACGTATCAAGTCGGCCACATTGCACAACGCTAAACCAGTATTGCTCGTGCCTTAGTATGCCTCATCACAAACTGCTCCAAAAAGCCATCTCATACATATTCCACAATTTTCTTTTCTTGCAATTCATTACTAAATTGCTGTTCTCAATCTACCTGCATTTTGAAATCTCTCATGAACACTGTAATTTTGCCTTTCCTGCATATCTTTTCTATCTCCTGTCATATCTTGCGCTCTAATTCCTGACTTCTCTGTGAGGGCTGGAGCTAATTTCAGCTATGTCTTTTTTAATTTCTCTTCACGTTGCTTCAATTCTACTCACATAGATTCTGTGCCACCTGATTCAATATCAGTTCCTACTTTTGACTTAATTTCGTTTCTTTTCCTGATGAGGCAACGACATGCTCTCGACCCAGTTGTCCATATTTTCGATAGATTTTATATACTTAAATATTCAGCTTCCAATCCCAATTCCTTTGCAGCCACGTCTCTGTGATGCCCACAACGTCTAACGAGGTCATTTCAATCTGCGCCACAAGTTCACTGAGTACATTTCTTATGCTGTATGCCTTCAGAGAAAACACTTCAGGCCTGTACAAACCTTCACACTTCTCATTGTCATTCATTTTCGAGTATGTTTGACGATCGCTTGCGAACACTCCCCATATATTCTTCCATGTGTTTTTTTTTTACTGTTCCAGAGATTTTAATAATCGCTCCTTAGTTTTGCACTTTTGGTTTCTCTTTTATTTTGTGTTTTCTAATTTCTGCACTCTTCTGCGGTTTGCAAGGACTCTTGTACCAGCCTGGTTCAGATGAATGCATTGGGATTGAAACATTTTCACTTCTTCCCTGGTCCTGGCGACAAGATTCCATTCATTCAAATGCATTTCTCCCACACTAATCTTTGAGTCAGCCAAGGTTTTACCTGCTTCATCTTAGTGACCCTGTGCCAATTTGATCGTGGTTCAGGTATTACTGCAGATATGATAAGCTTTTTGGATCTTGTTAGTGGTATGGTCAAGGATATAAGTTCCAGATTAAGCGAGAGACACAGCGACACACGTACAGATGCACACACACAAGCAAATGTCTGAAGACAAACAAAATAAAGAAAACTTTCCAGTGTTCCATAATAGTTGATTGACACGTGGAAAAAAATGTTGCACACATTGTCTTGTGTCAGCAAATATGCTTCTCTCCCTGAACATGATTAATGGTCCTGTAATGTCAGTGATGTCAGCCTGACGGAGTTTCAGATCCAAGGAATTTGTGCACCTTGTGTTATTTTTCATTTCTCCTAGTGTGGCATTCTACTTTGGAGAGGGGAGGGATTTGAGGCGCTTTGATAACCGTCCTTGGAGCTTGTTCAAGAACAGAATTTGCACGAAAACATTATGCAGATCTGTCAGCATCTGCAGAGTGAAAGCAGAGATCAGCGTTTACGTTCACTGACACTTACACAAAAACTCAGTTTTTACATTAAGCGTTGCTTTAGTTTCAGACTTCCAGTATCCAGAGATATTTCTTTTTTTTATTGAATATGTGTTCCATGCCTCTTCATTTCTGTATAAACCCTTCAGATCTGGTTGCTGGTAAGATCTAAAGGAGCAGTGATAACATTTGACGTCCTGAGTGACTTTTCGTCAGAACTGAAAATAATAGGAAGGTGTGATTTGTAATCGCTTGGTAGAGGTGGAAGGTTGACGGGAAGCTGAGGGGGTGAAGACGCCGTGCGAAACTCAAATCGGTGTTTAGTTTCGTTGAGAGGGACACAGACATAAAATAGTTTAAGATTAATATGTGAATGCAAATATGCGTTATCCGTGTTGAGTGCAAGACTACAACATATAATCAAGAAATAGTCATCGGGAGAACAAAAGAGAGGGCTTATAAAATTGAGACGTCTGCAGTTTTGTGGTTGTACAGTTGTGGAATTGAATACTAACTTCTGCAGTCTGTAACTTCCTAAATTGTAAAGTGAGCTGTTAGTCGATCTTTGGTTGTGCTTCATTAGAATGGATCGAAGCACAGGACCGTTCTGTTCGTATCAGAGCAAGGTAGGTTATTGAAATCGGAATCAATGAGAATATCACGGATACTCCCACAGAGAGAAAGTGCTCCTCAAAGCAGTCTCTGTTAGGTCTCGCTAATGGAAAGGATATTGCATTCAGAGCAGCAATAGCAGTAGACTGCATTTTTAAAAAATCTCGTGAACTGCATGCTTCACGTGGGAGACGTGGCTTCGACTTTATCAGAAATGAGGAACGAGTTTTTGATCTTTTCAAGTATCTTGCTTGATTTCTTCTTGTCCGCAGATTGCATAGTTGCGTATTGAGACCTCTGCAATAACAGTATAAATCGCACTTTGTAAACATTATTTTAATCTATTTAGTCACAAGCTATTCACTACATCCCGACTACGATGCAAAGGGAATATTCTGTTTGACACTTATACTGTCTGCTTTAAAACAATAAGTTCGATTCAACCAACACTTAAAAATCTGTTTTTTTTTCTGCAATGGTGATTGTAACAATAACACTGTGTTAAGTTGGTAAGTCAGATTTGCCAATCCTCGATAGACGCCCAGGCACTCATGATCCCAGAAAGATCACCATCAGTGCCTCCAAACGTACCTCAGCTATCTCCTTTGAACAATGCATTGTGATTGTTTTTCCCTCTGGATGATTTATCCACCTTCAGACATTCCAGCGTTCCCGGCAACTTTACATTAGTGATAGTCACGACATTCAAATCTTCCCCGACTCTCGAGGTTCTAGCCGCCTGCCGGCGCTTTACACGGAGCAGAAGAGTGCAAGGAACTGATTTAATTCCTCAGCTATTTCCTTGTTTCCCGTCAAATCCCTCTTCTCCATCATATTTTTAAAAGTTGATCTCTGCTGGTATTTAACGACTTTGTAAACCTCTGGATTAACAATCATCATCAGTGGATCATATGCTTTGTGTTTTAGTTTCTATGCTGTCCCTGACCTCCCTTATCAGTCATGGATATCTTTTCATCCTCTGAATATTTTTCTTCTTCCTGAGGATGATTGGGAGATATTAGTTTACTTTTGTGGAGCTGGGCGATCGGACAGTTTGTAAGAAGATTTGTAACTCTATTTGATGTTATGGATGCAGTTTGCTCACTGAGCTGGACAGTCCATTTTCAGAAGCTTCATTACCACACTAGGTCCCACCATGAGTGAGCCTCCGAATGAAGCACTGGTGGGATGAGTCAAGATGAGAGCGTTGAAGGAAAATGACAGAAGGTCAGGCAATTACCGAGGGGAAGAAATTCGATGATTCGGGCAAAGGTCATTAATCAGGAATGAGGATGGGGGTCTCGGGGGTAGCACCACCCACGAGAACTTTGAACAGTTCATCAACTTCTCCAACACATTCCAACCCGACCTAAAATTCACCTGAACGATCTCTGACACATCTGTCACCTTCCTGGACCTCGCCATCTCCATCAACGATGACCAACCAACATTGTGATGTTTTGCAAAGCCATAGACTTCCACAGCCGGCTTGATTATACCTCCTTCCACCCTTCCTCCTGCAATAATGTTATCCCTTAGTCCCAACTGTTCCGCCTCCGCCGCATCTGCTCCCAGGAGGACGACGTCCACCACAGAACACACCAGATGACTTACTTCTTTAAAAACAGCAACTTCCCCCCCATGTGGTTGAAGATACCCTCCCGCGCATCCCATTACATGTCCCGCACCTCCGCCCTTGAACCCCACCTCAACAACGACTGAAAGCCTCACCCACACTTTCCATCCCACCAACCTCCGCATAAACCTTATTATTTACCGACATGTCTGCCACCTCACAACGAACTGTACCACAATGTATATATTTTCCTCCCCATCCCAAACAGTTTCCACAAAGACCTTTCCATCCTTTACTTCATGGTCAAGTACACGCCCCCTCCCCCACCAAAAAAAACCCACCCTCCCTTCCTGGCACCTTCCCCTGACCCCACAGAAATTGTAAAACCTGAATCCACAGCCTGCCCATTACCCCCATCCAAGACCACAAAGGAGCTTTTCAGTTGCATCGAAGTTTTATCTGCACTTCCAAGTGAGCCATTTTTCATATCCACTGTTCCTGATGCCATCTCCACTACATTAGAGAGTCCGAATGTCTTCACACAGAATATTTGTGGTGGGCAGCACGGTGGCACAGCGGTTAGCACTGCTGCCTCACAGCGCCAGGGACCTGGGTTCGATTCCCGGCTCAGGTGACTGACTGTGTGGAGTTTGCACGTTCTCCCCGTGTCTGCGTGGGTTTCCTCCGGGTGCTCCGGTTTCCTCCCACAGTCCAAAGATGTGCGGGTCAGGTGAATTGGCCATGCTAAATTGCCCGTCGTGTTAGGTAAGGGGTATATGTAGGGGTATGGGTGGGTTGCGCTTCGGCGGGTCGGTGTGGACTTGTTGGGCTGAAGGGCCTGTTTCCACACTGTAAGTAATCTAATCTAAAAATTTCGGAGAACATCTATGGTACACCCCACCGATCAATCCGACCACCTCGCGCCTTAATATTTCAACTAGCCCTCCCACTCTGTCGAGTCCATGAAGGTTTGCGCCCTCCTCCAGTGCTACTCCGTCAATACCCGATGACTGGAGGAGTAACGCCTCATCTTCCATATCAGGACCCTTCAAACACACGGCATTAACGTGGAATTCAACCGTTTTCTCAATTCCAATCCACGCACCTTACTCCAGTTGCAAACTTACAGCTCACCATCGTACACTGGTTTAGTCACAAGGCATCTCACAGAGGTAACTGTGGCTGAAGGACCTGAACTGAAGGGAATTTATATTTGTCAGGAATTGGTGTTTGAGAGACTGTTAGGTCTGAAGGCTGATAAATCCCAGGGTATTGAAGGAGGTGGTTCTAGAAATCGTGGATGCGTTGGTGATTATTTCCCAGAGTTCGTTTAATTCAGCATCAGTTCCTGCGGATTGGAGGGTGGCTAATGTTGTACCACTCTTTTGATAAAGGAGCGAGAGAAAAAGCAGGAAATTATAGACCAGTTAGTCTGACCTCAGTGGTGGGAACGATTCTGGAGTCAATTAAAAGGGATGAAATTACGACACATCTGGATAGCAGTAACAGGATATGTCAGAGTCTGCATGGATTCATGAAGGGGAAATCATGCTTGATTAATCTTCTGGAATTTTTTGAGGATGTAACTCTGAAGATGGACAAGAGAGATCCAGTGGATGTAGTGTACCTCGACTTTCAGGAAGCCTTTGATAAAGTCCCACAAAGGAGGTGAGTGAACAAAATTAAAGCGCATCACATTGGGGCCAAAGTACTGACTTGGGTTGAAAAGCGGTTGGCTCACAGGAAACAAAGAGCAGTGATAAATGGCTCCCTTTCGGAATGGCATTCGGTGACCAGTGAGTTACCTCAGGGATCAGTGCTGGGATCAGTGCTTTTTACAATATATATTAATGATATAGAATATGGTATTAATTGTAACATTAGCAAATTTGCAGATGATACAAAGCTGGGTGGCAGGGTGAAATGTGAGGAGGATGTTAGGAGGTTACAGGGTGATCTGGACAGGTTAGCTGAGTGGCCAGATGCATGACAGATGCAGTTTAATGTGGATGAATGTATGATTATCCACTTTTATGGCAAGAACAGGAAGGCAGATTATACTTAAATTGAGTCAAGTTCGGAAAAGGGGCAGTAGAAAGAGGTCTGGGTGTTCTTGTACACCAGTCAATGAAGGCAAGCATGCAGGTAGAGCATGTAATCAAGAAAGCTTAAAGCATGCTAGCCTTCAAAACAAGAGGGATTGAGTATTGAAGCAAAGAGGCTCTTCTGTAGCTGGACAGCGCCCTGGTTAGACCGCACCTGGAATATTGTGTGCAGTTCTGGTCTCCAAATTTGAGAAAATACATTCTGGCTGTTGAGGGAATGAAGCATAGGTTCACGAGGACAATTCCTGGAATGGTGGGACTATCTTATGTTGAAAGATTGGAGCCAGTGGGCTTGTATACCCTTGAGTTGAGAAGACTGAGACGGGGTCTGACGGAGATGGTTAGGATTATTAAAGGATTGGACACTCTGGAGGCAAGAAACCTGTGTCCGCTGATGGGTGAGTCCCAAAAGAGAGGGCACAGCTTAAAAATAGGGGGAGGCCGTTTAGGACAGAGATGAGCAGAAACGTCTTCACCCAGAGAGTGGTGGGTGTGTGGACTGCTCTGCTCCAGAAGGCAGCGGAGGCCCAATCTCTGGATTCGTTTAAGAAAGAATTGGATCGAGCTCTCAAGCATAGTGGAATCAAGGGTTATAGAGATAAGGCAGGAACGGGATACTGACTGAGGATGATCAGCCATGATCATAATGAATGGTGGTGCAGCTCAAAGGGCAGAATGGCTTACGCCTGCACCTAATGTCTATTGTCTACACCTGACCTGCACCACCTGTCAATCGTCCGTCCTACCTATCCGTTCCAATCACCTCCTTACCCACCTCCATCCAATTATTGCATTCTCAGCTGCTTTCTCCCCAGCTCCAACCTCTCCTACCACCCCGCCCCCATTCATCTCTCCACCCTGGAGGCTTTCAGCCTCATTTCGGATGAAAGGCTTTTGTCCAAAACGTCAATCTTTATTCTCCTCGCTTTCTGCCTCACCCGCTTGCATTCCAAAAGCACTCTATTCTTGACTCAGATATCCAGCCTTAGCAGGATCCACTTCATCAACACTGTCGTTATGGTCCAATTTCTATTTAAGCGTTCAGAGTTCTTTGGATAGTGATGTCATTTCCTCTGTCGAAGTTATTTTCTGTTCTGTTGCGCAGGATGTGGTAAATGCGTTCCAAGACAATGTATTTATTGATTGATTTCGGGTTAGAATGCTCTGCTTGTAGCAATTCTTGCGCGTATCTCTGTTTGTGTTGTCCGTGGATGGATGTGCCATCCCATTCGAAGTGCTGTTCTTTGACATCTCTGTATAAAGATCCTAGCAATTGTGAGACATTGCATTTTTGGCCAGTTGATTTTCATATATCCTCTTGAATATGTCATGATTCCTGTTTGTCCCAACGTAGTGTTTGTTAGAGTTTTTGTAAGGTATATTTTGTTAATGATATTGTTTTCCTTCTTGTATGTATACGGTCTTTGAAATTTATCAGCTGCTGTTTTATTGCGTTGTTGGGTTTGTGGGCTGCCATGATGCCAAGGGGCCTAAGCAGTCGAGTAGCCATTTCTGAGATGTATTTGATATGGCTGATGGTCGCGAGAGTTCTGGACTTGTTTCGTCTGTTTATTTGTGTTTCTTGCTGAGAAATCGGTGGACTGTGTTCATTTGGTAATCATTCGTATTAAACACCTCTACAGGTGATGTTGAAGTTCTTCTGTGCTGCAGTGTATGGTGACCCGTTGGAATAATGATCTAATACAGCTTATTTTGTGAGTGTTGGGATGATTGCTTCTGTAGTTCAGCTGTTTCATCTGGAGGACAATATCGTCAAGCGAGTGGACCTATGATTTAGCACCCACTTCACCCTCAACACAAAACTTGCAGATATACAAACGGTGCGCAAGTGGTACCTCTTATGACATGCTTCTTAGCACAGACAGTAATGCGGAAACTCGAACATTAGGCTCGAACTACTTTCCAACACTATCTTCGGGTTTGCTACGTGGATGACAATTTTGTCATCACGAAATAAATCAAATTATAGGAAGCCCTCAAGACGTTCAATAATAACCTAACTGACATACACTTTATTGAGGAGCAGGCAAACATGTCCAAACTGCTATTCTGAGATGTACCAGCAGAGCGAACAGCCAATGGGAACTTCAAACCAGTCTGCACAGAAAAACAAAACATTCAGAACGAATACTGAAGGACAGAAATAATCATCGCTAAACCCACAAATGAAGCTGCATTAGAACATTAGTTCAACAAGCAATCACACAGTATAGCACATATGAACTACGAAGAGCAAAGGAAAATTATCTGTACATTGGATTCACAAACAACGGTTACCCAATGAACATAGTCTGTCGATTTCTCAGCAAAGAACCTAAACAAGAAGTCAAAACACGGCTAGAAACTGAGCTAATCTCCACTACATTAAAACATCTCCTTCGTGAATGACAGACGTCTCACACATTTTGACATCGCACGAGTTGACACATACATCAACACAATAAAACAGCAACGATTGAACTTGAAAGATCCTATGAAGACAGCAAGAAAATCTAATGTCATTTACTAAATGCCTTGCAGGAACAGTAACAAGCACTACATCTGGCAAAAGGGTAGAAGAGTAGCCAGCAGGTCACATGATCATCGATCATCCACAAAAAGGCATGACGCACTCCAACTGGTATCCTTAAATACAGATGAGGAAGGACACCACGTCAACACATCCATCTTACCTGGTGCAGAAAATTTCTAACCTTCAATTCAGTTAGCTTTTAAGTTACTCACACCTTTATGAAAATAAAATATAATCTCTCACAGTTTGAAATGTTCACCAGTCAGTCTGTTCATGGTTTATCTAGAACATTTGATATCTCTCCCTCTGTGGAACATGAGGATCCGCGTCACTGAGTGAGTAAATCAGAGCAGTGCATCGGATGGTGATGGACATGGCACCAAAACCTGCTCGTAAAACTTTAAATTCAAAGCAGTTCCAGGAGACTGTCAGTTCATGTACTGACAGCACAGTTCTATGTGCAGAGATACGCACGACAATTCCTGGTATCATGACATTCCAAACGGATTTCTATCACCAAACACATTATCTTCATTTACCACTTAATGAGAATGTGAACAGGAAAAATAATCGCCAGAGGAAATGAAATCACCAAACCAAGGAACCCTAAACACGTAAATAGAAAGTGGGCCACATCACCAGTGCTTCATCCGGAGGCTCACTGATGATTTTGACAAATATGGTAGCTAAACGCTTGCAAACAAATCTTCTAACTCAGCGACCAAACCGAAATCCAGTTAAGACCAACGCTACTTGGTTCAATATTCCACCCCAGTAGGTACTGTTGTTACATGAAAAGTACTGTACTGAAAGGCCTTAACTAGTGCTATTTGTACAGTGACAATGATTGAAATCAGTTTCTTTGGATTATAAATCTGCCACTGGAATTGTTTCCTCGACTTTATATTTGGGCTTCCTTGAAGGTGTTGTTTCATAACAGCCACGGCTGCATCATCCTCAATAAGATTGGAATCAATAGCTACAGACAGAGCAAGTGAACAAAGTCTGAGAACAGTCATGCACAATGTTTAAACCAATGATCTTTACGATTAGTGTAGGGGGTGTCACGTTGGCTCAGTGGTCAGCACTGCTGCTTCACAGTGCCAGGAACCCAGGCTCGATTCTCAGCCTTAAGCGACTGTCTGTGTGGCGTTTGCTGGTTGGGATGTGTATCCAAAGTGAATTGGTCGTCTGCATCATGGACGAAATCTGGATCCGTAGTTATTTAGAGGGGAAGGCAGGGAAGATGATTTGTAGGAGTGACGCTCTCCCGATCCAGTCTTGGTTTTCCATGTAAATTTTCCAAACATACAGCTAACTATCAGATCGGCATCGACCTTTTCGTGTGTGGCAGGTCGAAAGAAATGCATGGAGCATCAGTCCTTAGGATGGAGAAGCAAAAGTAATTCATTGGATCTTTTTTAGATCGGAGCTCATCTCTTTGTGATCCAGGCTGCACTTTTCTGTTAATACCCTAGTCTCCCTGATCCGCAAGTATATCGAAAAACAAATGGAACTCTGCTTCGGTATAAACTAACGATAGAGCCACCATAAACTTCTGGGGCAGATAATTCCCACTTGAATATATTCCCACTTTGTGAACTTCTCTTGATATTGTTTCTGACCGAGGTTGGAGGGGACACTACTTACTTTATTCATCCCACTCCACCACTGGTTACAACATTTTTAGTGCAGCTACGTCAGTGATATGACCAATTGTATAATTCTCAGACTGGGTCAGGTTCGTTGATAAGAACAAGTCAGGCAGAATTATTTGGACAAACACAAGTAACTTGTTATTCGTGAAATACGCATCCACTCCTAAGATGCAAAGCCTGCTGACAATAAATTTGAAAGATAATAGTGCCCATCGGGTATCCACCTGATCCACTCTCCTCACGTTGGTCTGTATGCATTAATCAGATCACCTGTCATTCCAGGGGGATCCCGTTCAACCTCCGTAATGCAAACCTATCATTACAGGAATAGGTGAAGTGGAAATCTCTGAACAGCTTGCATTGTCCGTTTTCAGGTAAGGAGACGAAGAAAAACATTCACTCACATCTCTCCGGGATGTTCTCAGTAAGACTAGGTTCTGCAGTAATTACAAGTAGCTCCGACAATGTCAGTTAAAAGTACATCAATGGAAACGTTCCATGTTTTTTTTGTTTGAATTTTGAAAATCATCAATTTATTACAGAGAATAGGAGATTTATTTTCAATCTCAGCATATTGTGAGACTTTCGAACTCTCTTCCCCAGAGAACATTCGAGATAGAAATGTTAAACGTTTTGAGGCACAGACAGATAGCTTCATGAATAACAATCAAGTAAAGGACTATCGGTGAATGGGCAGGGCTGTGCAATGAATGATTAAAATGAAACTGTGAATGACGAGATCGACCATAAATACAAAGCAAGATGAAATAATAATCTAGATAAATTTTTGAAATGCTGGCGTTGATGGAATAAAGTTGTATCGTCCCAGAGGATCAGGAATGATTCTCTCATGAGAGAGAGGGAGAGATCAACCGTGGCACTTTGACCTGAGGGCCACCATACCCCAGACGATTGGTGAAAGCGAGAAAGCATCGCCTCCATGTTAACCTCTGCCAGTGTGGGGAATTGATCTTGCGTTGTTGGCCTACTTCTGCAACAGAAACCAGCCGTGCAGCCGACTGAGGGAGACTAAGAAACTGCATTAGGCAGAAGTCGTCATCTAAACGAACAATAGAAAAGTTTATAGCAGTCAACAAGCTACGAGTTAGACAACATTCAGCTGAGAACAAAAGAAAAATAATCATCATTAACGAAGCAATGGTTAGACGCTGTCATCACCTGAGTGCAAGAAGATGAGACAACTGAAACAAATAGAATTTCGAATTGTGCTTGAAAATTTAAAATCATAAAGTTGATAAATATTTTGGACTTTTCTGTATAAACTGTGCATATACTTTCCTCGGAGTTTGAAGCTGATGTAATAAATTGTTTGGAGAGTGTGTCCTCATGGGATCTCGCTCCCGGACACATGCTTGAAGAAAACCGAGGTTAAAAAAGAAATGTCCATTTGCTGTCTCGTCCGTGAGACTGACCCAAGGGGTCTGAATAACGGAAAGTTCCTGTAACATGGAGCTTAGGACAGAATCAAAAGAGGACGGACCTTATTGATTGTTGCAGCCGGTTTGAAGGTCTCATGTTGGAATTTATATGACTTTAAAAAAAATCTCTTCTCCTTCCAGCTTTGTGCTCCTCAGTGGGACCTGATGTTTTCCTCAACCTGGTAATCATTTGGAAAATTACCTGGAGCATTCTAAAATTGATATATCAGAATATCCAGGGTTTCTGAGCAATGGTGAGTACATCCAATCATGAGCGTTTGGAGAATCGGGCTGTCATTCAATGAGAGGCACTGCATGGAGTGGGGCAGATGTTGAACGAAGTGAGTTCAACAAGGCAGCAAAAGAAATCCAGCTCGGCCTCCTGCAGACGATTGCCATGTCACAATCAATGATAATGACTCCGATAGAAATTCATGTCAGATTCAATACAATGAGTGGACAAATCTGCTGACCTCACTCTGAGTTAAAAAGTTGCAGAACAAATGCTCATCGAATACTCTCCAACATGTGAAGTCATGCCATATCCATTCACCCATCATCCTAGAAACACGAGTACCCGTTGGTCGACGCAATAGAAATGATTGCATTTCAGAATTTATAAACCTACAATCAAATCCTTCTCCGAATTTTTCTCTCAGTCTCTCCCACTCTTATTCCCAAATTGTGCAAAATTTCGTTGGCAGTCATTTTCTTATTCATACCACCTCTTGCCATGGCACATTAGAGATGTGGAGCTGGAAGTGGATCGGTGCTGTTCATCCTGATCCTTCTCGCAAGGGCTCCAAGAATCCCGTGCTCGGCAATGATCTCACACAGTGTTACAACGTGCATTTGGGTGATACACATAGGTCTAGAATCTGAGATGGTGTCTGCTTAATTCACTGGTCTTCACTACACAGTACACCGTGTGGAACAGACAATCTGGTCCGGGTTTGCAGATGAATGCAACTGCGTGGTCTGTTCTGTTCCTGCTGCTGGACGGATAACTACAAGACTGATGAGCAGTGCAGTTTCTACAACGGCCAAATTGCGACAGTCATGCAAAATCTCACTCCTCCAAACTCGCAGTTTTCTGTCAAACCCCACATTTCTGAAACTTGTTGTCCATTATTAATTATTCAGTTACGATGTGAATACCTGTCCCTCTTATTATGGACTAGAGAAAACTCCGTTAAAATGTATGAAATTGTCGCTTCGACCTGAGCATTTTCTTATTGTAAAGGTCCGTGTCAGGTGCTGTCTTGCAGATGTAATTCCATCTAATACTAGATGTTGACAAAAGCATAAATTCTCCAAAAAAAATGCTTTAGTTAAAATACAACAAAACAAAGAGAATCTTGGAAGAATTTAATCCTGTTGGAAAACTTAATAGAATACCAGATTACCTTACTTCTAAACTGTAACTGTTTCAATATGCTAACATTCCACAGAAAAACACACTTATCAAAATTGAAAGTCCGTAAACAGTTTGTCTCACAATAGATTTCCTCTCCAAGAAGAAAGAAACTCAAATGACAATTGAAAGGGAAATCTCACAGTCGAGGTATAGCAGCTGAGAGAGATTTTCCGACGCTGCTGAAATCCCAGCAATAATTGGCGAATGGTAAGTCAAATATTCCCGGTACAGTGAGAGCGTCAGACACACTCTACCGAAGCAGACCGCCACTCCACAGAATCAGGAGCGGACCACAATGATCATAAAATAGCAGCTGCTTTCATACCGCATGCACCACTCTCGTAGCTGCTCAGAAAGTGCCAACCATCACCGATGTTGATAAATAATGGTTAGATAAATGTGGAAGTGAAGCATAAGTAATTGCTCCTTAAGGATAAACAGGCCTATTGATCAGACACAGACGGTGCCAGGAGCCCAGCACTCCCTTCTCTGCCGAAACACAGCAGGATCATACAGCTTCTGAAGAGAAAACATCATCTCTCTTTCTCTCACCTCTTCATTTGCAATCAGAGATGTGCCATGAGCCCAATTGACAAAGGTATCAACATGCCACAAACACACGAAATATTATAGTGATATGAGTTGTCATCAAAGTTGTTAACTGGAGTAATTGATGTCAGTTTTTTTTTCAGACTTACAGTGTGGAAACAGGCCCTTCGGCCCAACAAGTCCACACCGACCCGCCGAAGCGAAACCCACCCATACCCCTACATTTACCCCTTACCTAACACTACGGGCAATTTAGCATGGCCAATTCACCTGACCCGCACATCTTTGGACTGTGGGAGGAAACCGGAGCACCCGGAGGAAACCCACGCAGACACGGGGAGAACGTGCAAACTCCACACAGTCAGTCACCTGAGTCGGGAATTGAACCCGGGTCTCAGGTGCTGTGAGGCAGCAGTGCTAACCACTGTGCCACCGTGCCGCCCAAACCGTTTCTACGGTTCTGAATTGTGACATTGGTGGGTTCCCATCTTCTATCAATAAGAGGTTTCCTTCAATCTGCAATTCCCCAAATTAAGGGGCAGCATCATCTCCGAGACCATTTGGTTCAGCAGTTGCAGAGAGAACAAGATGAAGAGAAGCACAGAACAACAGACTATCAAAGCAAAAGATAAGAATCAGCGAACCTTTGATGGATTATTGCAATAAAAGGATAAGAGTCAGGGAACAAACTCTGGAAAATTACGACAATGCACATATATTTATCATCGCGTCTTGACATGCTTTTTCAAGATTAGCCGCAGTTCGAGTTGCGGAAACGAGCCGTAATAATGATTGTTCAGGTCGGTTAATATTCCAACGTCGCTATTGTTTGCGTTCGTCGGAAGTCTGTCTCTGTCAATTCTGTAAATGACGGTGAAGATCATTGCTATTTCTGTTGTTTGTATTCACCAAAGACGCAAACATTTATCTTCAGTTTCAGACGCAATCTCTACTTAATTTCCATGAATCTCAGACTCCTCACGCACAAACATCGAAGATGGAACATGAACTGTTCGTATCTTCGAGTCTCCCTCTTACCCTGAACTTCTTTATGTTTCCGTATTCCCGCTGTCATCAAACCTGACCATAACCACATCCATAGTATCTCTGCCTCAGTGCTGTTTCTGTTCAAAGCTAATTCTACCTTTTCCTTAACTTCAGATGCCATCGCTTCATTTCTATTCTTGGCACTCTTCTCCTTCCCAAATATTCCACATTAAACGTGTTTTTGTCTCTGCAGTTATTTTAAAACAGAATCTCCTGATCACAGATGTAATGATACTGGGTTTTTAATTCAGAGACAGAGGTCATGACTGTGAGGCATTGTGGCAAATCCAACGACAGTTGATGGAAGAACATGTATTCGAAAGACAACAATTGGACTGAAACATTCCTTGGTTGATGACACGCATGAGCCATCAACATTTCCTTTATTAAAGCCTACCTGTATGAATGACGCTCTTTGTTGATGAGGTTTTGCATCATTGATGATAGTAAGGACTGCAGATTCTGGAATTCAGAGTCGGTAAAATGTGAAACTGGAAAGTTACGAAACTAAGTCAGCAGCGGAGGAATAGGAAAATTGATTTTCAGGACCTTTCATCAGGACTCTGACAAATTGCCCTACCCGAAACGTTCACTTTTAAGCTCTTTCGACATTATTTTACCTGATCTGCTCTTTTAGCTTCACATTTTATCGAAATCAACGTTAATCGAATTATTGAACTTTTTAAAATACATCTCATTGTATTGAAGGTTGGCGAAGTTGGTGCATCTGATGCACTATCTCACGGAGCACTGAGGAGGTAGCAATAGAGCTAGTGGAAAAAAGAATGATTATTCTTCAAAGCTGTTTAGATTCCGAAAATGATCCTGCAGACTGGAAAGCTGTTATCTTGAACCTAAACGTTTGAAACAAGGCAGTACATGAAAGAATGCATATTTTGACGTCAGCTGTGAGTAAAACATTTAATGTTTTTTAAGGAATGTGACAGTTTGATACTTTGGGAATAATAAATGATTTGATAGAGTAGGCTAAAGTTCAGGAAAGAGAAATGATCTTTGACAAACCCGCTGGAGATTCCGTAGTGACATCGACAATTGACAGTGGAATACTTCAAATTTCAGATGACCTTTGACGTAATTGAATATAAGTGAGTGGTGAATGTTCTAGTCCAAGAGTTGGAAGGGGTGGGGAAATGCCACATGGATTAAAAATTGGATAATGGAAAGAATGAAGACAGTAGTGTTTCTATTTTGGACGGAACACTTGCGTATTATAAGAAGGATTATGGACAATAATTGTTTGCAATTATAGAACTGATTAAGATGTGAACGGCAAGTACAATCACTCTCATTTACGTTTATTAACTTATGTGAGAATGGGAAGTGCTTTTGTTGAAAAAGACGTGCATGTTTTTGGTCATGCAACACTAACAGAATTAGTGCAGGGTAGCTCTCAAGTAAAAGATTTGTGTCCCTTCAATCAAAATGATTGAAGTACCAGAATAAATATGTCTTTCCCAATGATAGTGCTTTATTGCGAGAGTATTTGAAATGTTATGCAGTGATGTGCTCTCTTTAATGCAAAACGACGTCTTTGTCACTGAGACAGTCGAGTAAAATCCGGCATGATGGTACCATGAGGAGTACAGTACATGTTTATTTTGTAGTGCTATGGCAGAATAAGAAGTTGAAACTACCGTGGTTGCGAATGTTTTTCCCGAGCTGACAAGTTGATTTCAATATTTTTCATCCCCTGTCCAGGTGAAATCTTCAGTGTTTTGGACCTTCAGGGAACCGCTGCTGTATTGTGTCTTCTGGATTTTATTTGGTCTGCCCCAACTGCTGCCAAATGCCTATTCTAGTTGTTCCGTGTAGTGGACTACATATTGGATGTAAGTGCATACGAATGTTGATGGAATCTGTGGATGATTGCCATGCTTCTAGATATTCTCTGGACATCCTCTGTTTAGCTCGTCCTCAGACTAAAAATTCGAATGTGAAACTAAAATGGCTATTTGTCAATCTAAACAGTGAACAACTAGAGTATTTCTAGATGCGTGGCACTCGTCCACAGACTCCATCAGCAACCTTACAAATCTACACTCATTATACCATGACAATGAAGAAGTGGAACCAGCAACTGTAAGCAGCAGCGACGGAAGCAAGACACTGTACAGCAGTGATAAAAAAAATGTTCCAAACCACTGAAGATGTTATGTGGACAGGGAAGAAGGCAACTGCAATAAATGTCTCGGTGAACATTCCCACACGACAATAATTTGCACCCGAGATACAATTATTTACATAAACGTTGAAGGAGTAAATTGATGTTTATGACCGGACACTCAATATGTTTCAAACAACCATTGATACTGTGAGAAATTTCATACATTTATCCGACTCCCAGTAAAGTGCGAGCCTCTGTTCACCTGCAAAGGTTATGAACAGAGTGGTACAGGTCCTGAATGAACTGTGAACACTTTAAATTGTTGTTGCTGTGTGAGGCTGCGTTGAAATTCAGGTTATCAACACTCTTGTCAGCAACCACGAAATCTTAATTCTGAAACAGTTCAACATTCCCACCAGCGTCCGACTTCCGGAAAGAACATGGGCCTGACTTCCCGGAGATGCAAAACGCCTCCGAACCGATATTTAAAAAAGACTTCATTTCTACGGCCAGGAAATCATGTTGAAGTAACATGTCGTACAATGCTTAACGAAGCTCCGTGGAACAATGTGGAGCAGCCTATCTGTGCAGTCCCTGCTCCATCTGTTTGTGGTGTTGAAGCATCACTGATCCCTTCTCGCTCCTTTGTTAGTAACTTGAGGAACTGAATGGCCTCCTACTGTTCCTATGTAAGAGGCTCCAGGTGAGAAATCATTTATTTCTGATCCTGTGCAAGTGTGACATGAGTCTAAGCAGACTCCTTGAGATTTTGTTCAACTGGGCGGTTTGACGGAACGAGTTATTCCACTTCTTGTCTCATAGTTTTGTTGGGCAGAATGACTTCCCCACAGTGCTGTGAATCCAGACTGAGGTGCTGAATGTGCTCCTCCACTTACTGTGGAAATCTGCAGGGACTGGCAGTGCTGCTACCTGAATATTACTGACATTTTAACAGCTCGAGCTTGAATGCTGTCCAGGTTTTCTTGTACAAGGACATAGATTGCTTCAGGAGCTGAGGGGGACAAATTGCTCTGAACATTGCGTAATCATTAGTAAATACCTCTATTCTTGTAGGAGTCAGCTCAATGCGATGAATGGCCTGCTTGCACACTGTAGCTATTGTATGAAAACAATCAGCAAGTGCCTGGGTCGAGGAAGTTACCCAGACAATCTCCTGTATTGGTATCACATGGCTGAGATGATTGAAGTCAAGCGATGATAAATCTTCCCTTGCAATGTGAATGACTCTACATAGTGGAGAGGATACAAACGATTTCCATGAAGTGCAATTTCCCTTCTGCTCCATAATTTCGCACTCATTCAGAAACAATAAATTGATATAAGGGTCAGTCACTCTGAAATAAGCTCCTATCAATAGGCCATTGGGTAGGAGCAGGGAATGGTTTATTCAACAGAGGGTAATGAATGTCAGGAATTTTATTTTGCAGAGAATTGGGGAACACGTTCACTCGAAGCATTTATAAAGAGAATCTCGATTGATTACGATCTGTCAGAGAATTGAGGGGCAATGATGAATTGTACATCAGGGAGGATTTGAGACCGAGAGCAGATCAATCATAATTTTCGCGAAAGGCAAAGTGGGCTTGGACCGCAAATGAACTGTTCCTATTTCTGATTTTCTCATATTCACTTATTGGAAAGTTATTTTTTGTTAGCTTCAAGAACATCTGTTATTGATGTATGTACTCACAGCGACTATAAACGTTGTGAGCCAACTCTGGATGAGGTATGAGAACTGTAGTCATAAAGAATCTGGTTCTCCAACATGACCAAATGAACGAAGCACCATTTGCAGGGAGGGAAATCTCTGAAAGTGAGATGAGGGGTCTCTTTGGTAATCAGCTTGGTTTATCCAATTATATTTTCGAAACCACCCCAAACTGTGTGTGACAGTCTTGACAGGCTGAATGGTTTCCTCTGCTTAATGTACTGATGTTTTAGCCTTCTCACAAAAGACAAAACTCCCATCACTCATACTGCTATATTTTCTGAACTTTACTGAGGTCACAATGCTCGCCTCTCTGTACCCATTACCAGAGATCAACTTCAACTTGACATCTTATTGGAGGACTATGCTGACGTATTAGCAAATTGAAATCGAAACTATTTAGCCCATTTGTCCAAATCATTAATTTATAGTATACATGTTGATGATTTCACGCTGTCCCACTTGTGTGTCCACCAGTTACAGTTTCCTAAATTGAAAATTTGTAAACATTCTAAACATAGTCTATCCCTTTTGGATAAACAAGGCTCCCCTGTTTGAGTGAAACAGCGGAGAAATGTTGCGTGGCCTACTCCTGTGTTTTGTAGTTGGTTCTCAGGCTAGGTTTGAGCACAGGAATAGCCGAGTAGGTCAAGTTGTTGTCAGATAATCAGATACAGGTCTTAAATTTATTGAGTATGCTGGAGACCAGAGCTGAAAATGTGTTGCTGGTTAAAGCACAGCAGGTTAGGCAGCTTCCAAGGAACAGGAAATTCGATGTTTCGGGCCAGAGCCCTTCATCAGGAATAAATTTATTGATACCAGTCCTTGAGAGGTTATAAGACGGGCACAGAACATCGACTAACATTTGACGAGAACCCTGCATAATCGGAAAAGCTGTCTTTCAGATGCAGCAATTAATCCCGTATGGGATCTTAATCAGGAGCTCTACTTTTGATACGTAAGTTTTGAGGAGGAATGAAGATTCCCCAATAAGCTGGTTCATATTTCGGCGTTTTGCAACACAACCAAAGCAGATAATCTTCATCATCTTTAGGACACTGTGGTAAACTGTTCTTTCAATTAAACTAAACACCCAGAAAAATACTCAACTCTCCTCGTAACCTGTGGGATTATGAGGGACTGTGAACTCCAAAATTCCAATATTTAAAGAAAATACTATCAATTTAATCTTAAACTCTAAAAGTGGACATTTAGGGAACACTATGTACAACTGTCAAGTCTACCTTTCTCTTAACTGCTTGTTATCGGCCTTCAACTCTATAGAAAAGTTCTGTTTCAATGAAAACCAGTAGTAAAGTTTTATCAAAATGGTTTCACACTCATACAGAGGCTCTTCTCATCAGTGTTCGTCTTCTATTGACTCAGGGGCTCCATGGGTCGTCTTCTTTACGTTTAAATGTAAAGTTGATTCATATAAAAACAAGGTAGCTTGATAAAAAGCATTATACCGTGGCAATCTGTTGTGACAACAGAACGTTTCTGTCGATGGTAATTGGTCTCTTTCTGACTGTCAAAATGCCTGCTGCTTTTAATCCCCAAATATTGGTTCATCTCATTAGGTCAAGTTTGGCAAAAACAATAAATCTGCTTGAGGTCAAGCTTTAGTACCCTGACGCCCTAAATTAAACTGGTTGATTAAATTCGAATTGTTATCAAAATGGCGCCAACACAGGTATGTATTTCTCAGCCATATGCTACGTATTTTTGATTTTCCAGCACACTCCGATAGTGCTAACTAGTCATGTGACAAGTGCTTGTAAGATCTCTATGTAAAACAGCGATTACACTTTTAAAGGGAAAGTGCATGCGTTCAACTTCAGAACACGTCCACCCTTAAGAAAGAAATGAAACGTTATAATGAAAAAATGGCTTCATTATTAATGAAGTTCTGATTTAAAATAATTTGTCACATAAATATTAGAGTTGTGTAAACCTCGGACCAAATTCAATAAATCGTTTTGGATGGTATAGTGTTTTCTTTGGTGGGTGTCAGGTTTTTTGAAAAATAGCCAATTTGCCATTCAGTTCCATCATTGTCTTCCAATACCGAACAGGTTCAACTACTATATTGCTGACATCGATTGTACATTTGAGGGGTTTCAAAAAAATGACGTAAACAAAACTGGTGAGATCGTCAAATTGTTTTTATAGTTCACAAATGCTTCCTGCCATTGTCCTGCCCACCGAAACTTCGTGTTTTTCTTCAGTAGATCTGTTATGCGCGTTGTTACGCTGCTGAAGACTGGGACGAAATTGCAATCCAATCTGCTTATTTCCAAAAATCGAAGGACCCCTTTCTTCGAGGTTAATCGTAGAAATTTCTCTATGGCTTTGGTCTTGGCATTCTTGGGATCAACCTTCCGAAAGAGATTTCATAGCCAATAGCATCACCTCTGCATTCGCGAATTATGTTTTCTTAACACATTTTACCAGTTTTGCTTCTCTAAAGCGTTCAAAGATATGTGCCAACTGCGACTTGTTATCTTTTCATGACTCACTAAAGATCATAACAGCGTCCAGATTGACAGTACCGTTTACGAACACAACTACAGAGTGTTCATGAGTCTTTAAAACATGGCTGGTACGTTTGGGGAGTTCTTCATTACTAAAACCATTACTTTGAACGAAAGAGACTATTCGAGACGAGAAACGCAAAATCGTACATTAGTATCTCTGAGAAAGATAACTGTCAATAACCACGCATAATTTTCAATTTAGAGGTTTTCTGGTCTTGTCCAACATTCTCGATACAGTCCTCGAAGCCTTGTATTATGTTCACGTCCGATTTTATTCCGGCGTTGACATTGTGATAGTACACACAAAATCGTTGAGTTCCAGCAGTTTGAGGAACGAACACGACCAGCAAGAACGACTCACTCTGATTCTGTTTGACGATATCTTTGTTGAACATGGCATCCACTTCCTTCAAGAACAGTGAGGCTTTGAAAACAATGTGCATGTACGGATGTTGTTTTGTCTGAACACCATTTTCTACGTCTGCATCATGTAAAACAGCATTCGCCCAACCCACCTAATTTCTGTATATGCTCTCACTCCGCTGCACAAGCCTTTCCATTGACATTTTTTCTTCTCATACGGATGCTTCACAAACACATTCCACTTTTCAGAGACTCCTTATTGTGTGAAGCATTTTGAGGCACATCAAAACCACCACATTTGGATGTGATTCCTCAGTCTGCAGGACAGTTAGCAATACCTGTTCCTCCATTTTCCTCTCCGGAATGGTCAGCTTTCGACATATTTGCATTTCACATATAATATTTTTGTTTTACTAGTTAGCTTATCTGACTCAACGTTTTCTCTATTTGGCTGAGACCACTAAATGTGACTTCAACACGATCTTCTAAAATTTGTAGCAATGATAATATTTTATCCTCACGGGAAAATTGCGAAGTTCTATCTGCTACATGAATAACTCAACACTTCGATGACTTTAGATGCTATTTAACCACATTACCGACACGATTTAACCCCCTTGCTCACTTCTGATGCATAATCCAATTGTGAAATTACCGACTTCAGTTCTGTCAATTCTTTGATTTTTATTTACTATGAAAAGCCCTGTTACGTCATTTCCAAAGAATACCTCATACAAAGTAAAGTGAATAGATTTGTTTACGGTAAACTTGGGGGGTAAACAATAAAAATGGGACACCATTACCACAAGCATTCGTATTAACCTGACATTAAGCTGTTCACATGTCTTCAGGTCTGATGCCTTGATTCCATATCTCCCGAAGATTGAGGATCAAACGCATTTGATTTTAACTGCAGCATGCCCAATCGATCAATGACTTCCTTGCACAATGTAACTCCTCGTCTGACTGCAGCTCTCTAGTAGCTCAAACTGCGTGAGAAAAGCTGCTAACTCCTCCACCATCATTTTGTCTTCATACTCTATAATGGAAATGCAGCCAGAAATCTGGGAGGCACATCGCGTTTTGAATCTCCACTACTTAATCTCAACTTTAATTTTAGGGAGGGCGCCCATACGATCAATCATAAGCCGCATGGAACATTCTTTGACAGTAGCAATTGGCAAGAATAGTGCTGGTTTTATAATTCTCTGTTACTTATCTACCATTTGCATGCATGAGTTGTATGACGAAACCTAACTGCACCCTTATGCGTTCCAGGCCAATAGAAATGCTTTTGGAACTTAGCCTGAGTCTTCCTTACATCTTGGTAATCACTGACGTGTAACTCAGTGGCTAGCCTAAACACGTCTGATCCATATACTAACAACAACACAATCTGGTGCGCGTCTGCCAAGTTGTCTTCTGCACTAACTGGTCATGTTCTCCACTTCTAACTGAGGACTATATCTTTAAGTCAACAATCCTCAGAATAGATTATAACTCATTTCCCAAATAAGCATCAAGACATAGTATTAACCACATATTTCTGTTCGAATTCAATCAGCCTTACAACAATGAATACATCTGCCCGGCCCTTCCTGTGCAGTTATTTCCTGCACCATTTCATTAAACAGGATGTCTGCTGACTGAACTTTAACGCCATCGCCATTCGTTTTTTTTTTGGTCCGTGCTGTTATTTATGACAGTGGGATCATGTTTTACACGTTCTGGAAAAAAATCGTTTTTTTTCCCCAAGACTTTCCTTTGGTTTCTCCACACCAAGAGTTGTCACTCCCAACTTGGATACTGCGAAATCGTTCTCAAGAACAAACTGCATTGCTGGAATCGACACTCTGGCAATCAGTCCGACTGTTGATTATCTAGCCGTATTTTATTGTTTTTCACTCCAACCTGATTTTAAATAGGGAAATGCTAATTTTTTTTGCGCCAAATACCACAGATTACCACTCTCACGGGTAACAGTTCGGAATGAGTGCAAATGTGTTAATCTCTTATTCTTCGAGACTGATTAGATTCTAGATACCTCAAAATTATAAATTCTTTCACTTCTCCCATATTATTTTTTGATATGCTTCACCGACAGGGGCGAAGTCTTTGCCGAGGTCAGACATTAACTCCATTTCCAGCTCCGACTGACAATCTGCATACACTTCCTGCTTTTTGAATACTGCCGTTTTTAAGACATCATTCCCAACAATGCCATTCTTTAATGGCCAGCAGTCCGAATTTACTTGCCCTACTTTACAATAGGAGAAACACCAGACCATTTTCATCTCTGTGTCCCAATTGTGGGCGTCTTAGGTAATTGTGGCAAACTAAAACCAGTGTGTTCTGCTCTTTGATTTGTAGAGCAGGATCTCCATTTCTCCCAATTACCATCCCGGGCAGGATGGCACTTTTGCCATAAAGTGAACAATGTGTAATTCGCCAGTGCATATTCATCTGCCGTCTCTGATGCTTTTCTCACTTTTTGAACTATCTGTAAATCCACACGAATTCTTATCATCTCTGGAAGTAACCTTTACTTAAGCTATTCAAGCAGAAAAGCCTCTCTTATGACCTCATTGGTTATATCTATTTTAACTGAACTGAAAATGTGTTGCTGGAAAAGCGCAGCAGATCAGGCAGCAACCAAGGAAAAGGAAATTCGACGTTTCGGGCATAACCCCATCTTCAGGCTTATGCCCAAAACGTCGAATTTCCTGTTCCTTGGATGCTGCCTGAACTGCTGCGGTTTTCCAGCAACACGTTTTCAGCTCTGATCTCCAGCATCTGCAGACCTCACTTTCTCCTCGAACATGTTTATCTATTTTAAGACCTGCACCATCCACCAAAATTAAATATTTAGTTGTTTCGAATTCAGGATAAGCATGACCTGCTTCTTTTCATATTTTAATGAACCGCCATCTGTATGCTTCGGGTAGTAATTTATATTTCCTCAAGGTAGCCTGTTTGGTATGGGTATAATCTCGCACAGTCTCATCTGCCAGCGCTTCAAATACTGCACCAGATCTGCCTAACAGATCAGTCTAAAATAGTATTGCCCATAAATTCTGTGACCTCTCTATGAGCCTCATCTGATTTTCAAAAGAATTAAAGAAGACTTCGACATCTTCCTGATGAATATATGGCCATGTTTTAAAATATTCGTCTGGATCAGGACAATGTCTTTTTATTTACATCCCGTTAAATTGACTTCCCACATTAGTTCGCAACTTTGAAATTCAATTTTCTCTATGTTTCTTCTACTCCTCTCCTTTCTTCTCTTTTCTGTCACTCTCTCTTTCTCTTTCTCTCTCTCAGTTCCTTTCATCTCTCTCTCTGTTTATTCTCTTTCGGTTTCTGTCTCTCCTTTTCCTCTCTTTCACTATTTGTTTCATGGCTCTTTTGTAACATTTTCTGAACTTGCAACTCCAGTTTCCTGAATTGTTGTCGAACTTTTTCTAACACGAGTGCACTTGTTTCTCTCTCTGATAAACTCTATTTCACTTACAGTTTATTTTGTCTCATGTAAAGTACAAATCTTACCTCCTTACCAATTCTAAAGAAAATTGTCTTTCCCTGTTTTTCTCAGCTTTATTGGCACATTTGGGAATCATGTTCAACCCAAGAATCTCAATAGCAATTTACACAGCCAGTTCTCTGACTTAAAGTGAATAATCCACATGTAACGGCAAATAAAATAACTGTCTTACCTTCATTCAATCTTCAATGGGGAATCTCTTAAATTCAAAGTGTGATAAGATGCCTTATCTTTTGAGAAATAGGGGTACAACAGGTATGAATTGATGTAGGAAATCAAGCCCATGAAAACTATATCACATTTTCATGGACTCTAATTAGCAAGGTAGTTATAAAAATCAGCCGACATTGCTCGCTTGGCAATAAAATTCCGATACCTGCTGATCACAGAAAGTAGAAAAACAATGGAGCAGGTTCGGCCGTTTGTCATGACAATGCGACTCTAACGTAGATCAGAGCTGGTAGCTATGTCAACGCAATTTTCCTGTATTCTCTTCGTAATCATTCATACACTCACGATCGAAATATAACTACCTCTTTCTTGTAGACACTGTTGTGACCATACCTCTGCATCTCCTTACATTTGTCTGCTTTGGTGTGTTTCTGATTAATGGTAGGAGGCGGGGGGTTTTGTGTTGATGCCGAGTTGTTTTTCGTGCCTGGAGGGCTGTGACCAGCAGTATTCCACAGGGTATCTTCGCTGGATCCACTTTAGATTGCCATTTATAGGAATGATCTAGATTTTCTTCCAGAAGGCATATTTAGCATTTTTTCAGATGACACCCAGTGCGGTTGTGTCATGGACAGTGAATATTGTTATTCGAAATTATAAAAACATCTTGTTGAATTGGATCAATGATCATTGAATGAACTGCATGAAAACAGACCCCTCACAGCAACTCGTTCGTATCCTCAAACAATCTCTTCGTATTTTACAGAATTTCGCCCAAATGCCGCTAAGTGTTTCCTATTAATTTCAACATGAAGATGCCTTTTAAATTATGACATCCACACAGTGCAACAACTGGCCATTTGACCCAGCAATTCTGTACGAATCCTGCAAAGATCTGAACCCGACATTTCCCATGGCTCAGCCAGTTAATTACACATTGCTGAACACAATGGGTAATTTACCAAGGGCAACCTAACTAAACTGCACATCTTTCGACATTGGGAAGAAATCGGAGCAGTCAGCAGAAATATTCGCAGACACATCGAGAATACACAAGCCCCACGCAGACATTCACCTGTGTCTGGAGACGAAATCAGATGTTCAGTGCTTTGATGCAGCAGTGCTCACCACTGTATTATTGTGTTGCAATTGTGCCAGCCTCCACCATCTACACTGGCAGCTCATTCCAATGATGCATTCCCTGTGCGAAAAGTTGCCCCTTCAGTCCAATTTAACTCCTTCTCCTCTCACCTTAAACCTTTGCCTTTAGTTTTGGACTCGCCAACACTGGGAATAAATAAGTTGACTATTTTCCCTATCCATGTCGGTCATGTTTTTTTATCAACAACTGTTTGGCGAAAATTTGACTCCAATCAACAAGAATGGCTGTCTTTCAGTCACTCCGAGCCTCAATTGTGTAATTCAATGCCAACACATCTTGCTTACAAATTAAAACACAATTACAAAATCTTTTTAATCATTTAGGTCAGACATATTATGAAACAGCTCTGTGGAAATTTAATGCAGACGTTTGGGCCTAGAGACAGAGAGACTTCGACCACTCAGTAAAAGCCCTGAGAACTGCAACACAATTGTACTGGGTACTCTGATATGCTGTGACTCTCCTTCATGAAAGCCACGGCTTGAATCCATGCAGCATGGTCCAGAACTTGGGACATTATCACGAGGTGGTGAACTGAAATCCAATGCCGAGCTATTGCTCCGATGCGGGGGCACTGGCCACTACACAAGTCCGAAACCATGCCTAGAATTTGAGTCACATTTTAATGACAGTTTTCAGCTCGGTATGGATTCCTTAAAGCCTTGTTAATTTTATAGGATTACAGAGTTAAAACACTTATTTTTTTAAACGTTGCAAGGTAATTGTCTCAACTGTAGGATGAAGATTGCATATGTGCTGCCATTGAGATAAACTGTTAACATCTACAATTGCTTGGCAATGATATGCAACTAAATCGATGTAATCTAGAAAGTGGAACATCAGGAAAAAAAAATCAGGCAGACACACTCTCCAGTCTGAAGGAGCACGAAAAAATCATTATTTCCAAAAACTGCAGTTGAAGAAGGAGCATAATTTCTGATGTCAAGCAACGATCACTGTATCCTACCACTAACACGACAATGCCATGTTCCTAATACCATAAATTGTATAAGGCAGCTGCCTGCTTTCCAGCTCTCCTCCCAATGACTGGGTCGGCAATCCACCCTCTTACTACTCCTGCCTAAACGTGGTCAACGGAGCTCAGTATAGTTTTTGAAAATGAAAGCTAGACTTTGTAGGCCTCTCGGTGTCGGTTGTGGGTGAGGTGCGGATTGGGTGATCTTTTTATGGAAGAGGGAAGGTCAGGAGGCCTTAAAAACAATCACTGGGCGAAGGAGTGGAAGTGGGATTTGAACTTGTTTAAATCCAACTTATTTAATTATTTGTAGATCAAATTAGGGCAAATTATATCATGAAAATTAGGGACTTTGGTCGAGTTGCGGAACAGAGAGACTTCGAGATTCAGGTACAAGTATTTGATTTTTGTATCCCATGTACACAAAATGGTTAGAAAGATGCTTAGCAAGCTTTTGTTCAATTCTCAATGATGAGGATTATGAATAACGTGAATGGCAGCTGTACTTTTTTTCCCCAGGATACATTAACACAACAATAGAGGATAATTTTGAAATGGCAAGAGAAAAAATTAAGAAGTACATGAGGGGTATTTATTTTCCACACAATGTCTCTGTGTATGATATGATAAGCCAACGGAAGTAGTGGTTGTGAATACAATTGCAACGCCTAAAAGGCAATTAATAAAGTGTACGAATAAGAGAACATTTGGAGGTAAATGCGTCAAGCGCACGAATGTGTGTTTCGTTTAATTTGAAATTATGGTCGGCACGGACTGGTTGCATGAAATTGTCTGCTCACGGTCTGTACGATTCATGATTCAATTTGTGTTTATGTGTCTATGTATGTGCCTGCATATTTCAATTTCTGTTTCTGTGCGTCTCTGTATGTGTCTGTCTGACCTCCGTGCCGAAAAAACGACAGTGAGGACTGAAGATGCTGGAGATCAGAGCTGAAAAACGTGCTGCTGGAAAAGCGCAGCAGGTCAGGCAGCATCGATAAAACAGGAAAATCAACGGTTCGGGCATGGGCCCTTCTTCAGGAATGAGGAAAGTGTGTCCAGCAGGCTAAGATAAAAGGTAGGGAGGAGGGCCTTGGGGGATGTAGGTTAGAAATGCGATATTTGGAAGGAGGATAAGGTGAGGGTGATAGGCCAGATTGGGGGTGGGTACGCAGAGGTCAGGAAGAAGATTACAGGTTAGGACGGCAGTGCTGAGTTCGAGGGATTTGACTGAGACAAGGTGGGGGAGGGGAAATGAGGAAACTGGATAAATCTCGGTTCATCCCTTGTTGTTGGAGGTCTCCAAGGCGGAAGATGAGGTGCTCTTCCTCCAGCCGTCGTGTTGCTATGGTCTGGTGGTGGAAGCGTCCAAGGACCTGCATGTCTTTGGTGGAGTGGGAGGGTGAGTTGAAGTGTTGAGCCACGGGGTGGTTGGGTTAGTTGGTCCGGGTGTCCCAGAGGTGTTCCTTAAAACATTCCACAAGTAGGCGGCCTTTCTCCGCAATATTGAGGAGGTCACATCGGGTGCAGCGGATGCAGCAAATGATGTGTGTGGAGGTGCAGGTGAATTTGTGGCAGATATGGAAGGATCCCTTGGGGCCTTGTAGGGAAGTGAGGGGAGTGGTGTGGGCACAAGTTTTGCATTTCTTGCGGTTGCAGGGGAAGGTGCCAGGAGTGCAGGTTGGATTGGTGCGGGGTGTGGACATGACGAGGGAGTCACGGAGGGAGTGGTCTTTTCGGAACGCTGATAGGGGAGGGGAGGGAAACATATCTCTGGTGGTAGGGTGTGTTTGGAGGTGGAGAAATGATGACGGGTGATACGGTGTATGTGGAGGTTGGTGGGGTGGGAGGTGAGGACCAGTGGGGTTCTGTCCTGGTGGCGATTGGAGAGGCGGGGCTCAAGTGAGGAGGAGCGGGAAGTGGAGGAGATGAGGTGGAGGGCATCGTCGATTACATCTGGGGGGAAATTGCGATCTTTGAAGAAGGAGGCCATTTGGGTTGTACGGCATTGGAATTGGTCCTCCTGGGAGCAGATGCGGCGGGGACGAAGGAATTGGAAGCATGGGATGGCGTTTTTACAGGGCACCGGGTGGTAGGAGGTGCAGTCTAGGTAGCAGTGGGAGTCGGTCGTTTTGTAGTAAGTGTCCGTGTTGAGTCGGTCGCCTGAGATAGAAATGAAAACGTCTATGAAGGGGAGGGAGGTGTCTGAGACGGTCCAGGTAAATTTGAGGTCGATGTGGAAGGTGTTGGTGAAGTGGATGAACTGTTCAACATCCTCGTGGGAGCACGAGGCAGCGCCGATACAGTCATCGATGTAGCGGAGGAAAAGGTGTGGGGTGGTGCCAGTGTAGCTGCAGAAGATGGACTGTTCCACATATCCTACGATGAGGCAGGCATAGCTGGGGCCCATGCGGGTGCCCATGGCTAATCTTTTGGTTTGGAGGAACTGGGAGGATTGGAAAGAGAAGGTGTCAGTGGAAGGGTACTGGTTGGTACGGCGGGAAATGAAGAAGTCGAGGGCTTTGAGTCCTTCGTGATGGGGGAAGGAGGTGTACAGGGACTGCATGTCCATGGTGAAGATAAGACGTTGGGGACTGGGGAAGTGAAAATCATGGAGGAGGTTGAGGGCGTGGATGTTGGCCCGAACATAGGTGGAGGGTTCTTGGACTAAGGGGGACAGGACCATTTCGAGGTATGCAGAAATGCGTTCTGTGGGACAGTAGTAGGCTGAGACAATTGGTCGGCTGCGGCAGTCAGGTTTGTGGGTTTTGGGCAGGAGGTAGAAACAGGCCGTGCGGGATTGTGGGACTATAAGGTTGGAGGCGTTGGATGGGTGATCCTCTGAGGTGATGAGGTTATGGATGGTCTGGGAGGTGATGGCTTGGTGGTGGGAGGTGGGGTCATGGTCAAGGGAGCAGTAGGAGGAGGTGTCCATGAGCTGGCATTTAGCTGCAGCTGTGTAAAGGTCGTTGCGCCAAACTATTTCCGCGTCTCCCTTGTCTTAAATGTGCTTAAAGTTGGAGAAACTACTACCGTTACAGGCATAGCATTCCCCACCCTTATTACTCCCTGAGTAAATAAACTACCTCTGACGTCTGCCCTATATATCTTACACCCCTCAATTTAAATCTCTGCCCCCTCGTGCTCGCCGTCACCATATTTGGAAAAAGGCTCTCCCTGTCCACATTCTCGCACCCTGTTATTATCTTTTATGTCTCTCTTAAGTTATCTATCAACCGTCTCCTCTCGAAAGAAAACAGCTTCAAGTCCCTCAGCCTTTCCTCGTAAGACCTTCCTTCCATACCAGGCAACATCCAAGTAAATCTCCTCTGCATACTTTCCAAAGCTTCTATATCCTTCTTATAATGTGGTGACTAGAACTGTACACAATACTCCAAGTGTGGACGCACCAGAATTTTGTACAGCTCTAGCATAACCAGATGGTTCCAGAACTCGATCCCTCTATTAATAAAAGCTAAAACACTACATGCCTTCTTAACAACCATGTCAACATGGGTGGCAACTTTCAAGGATCTGTGTACCTGGACAACAAGATCTCCCTGCTCATCTACACTACAAAGAATCTTAGCATTATCCCAGTACTTTGCATTCCGGTTACTCCGACCAAAGTTTCTGCACACCTCACACTTGTCCGCATTAAACTCCATTTGCCACCTCTCAGCCCAGCTCTGCAGCATAGGTATGCCTCTCTGTAATCTATAACATTCTTCGTCACTATGCACAGCTCCACCAACCTTAGTGTCGTCTGCAAATTTACCCGCCTACACCCTCATCCAGGCCGTTTATAAACGAACAGCAGTGGACCCACCACCGACTCTTGCGGTTCACCACTGGTAACTGGACTCCAGGATGAACATTTCCCATCAACCTCAGCCCTCTGTCTTCTTTCAGTAAACCAATTAAAGATCCAAACTGCTATGTCTCCAACAATCCCATTCCTCTGCATTTCGTACAATAGCCTACTGAGGGGAATCTGATTGAACGCCTTGCTGAAATGTATATATAACACATCAACCAGTTTACTCTCACCTTCCTGTTTGGTCACCTTCTCAAAGGACTCAATAAGGTTTGTGAGGCAATACCTACCCTTCACAAAACCGTGCTGACTATTCGTATTCAAATCATTATTTTCTAGATAATTCTAAATCCTATCTTTTAAAACCTTTTCCAACACTTTAACAAAAGCTGAAGTAAGGCTCACTGGTCTATAATTGCCAGGATTGTCTCTACTCTACTTCTTGAACAGGGGATATACATTTGCTGTCCTCCAGTCTTCCGACTCTATTACTGTAGACAATGACAATTTAAAGATAAATGCTAAAGTCTCGGCAATCTCCTCGCTGGCTTACCAGAGGATCCTCGGATAAATCACATCCGGCCCAGGGAACTTATCTATTTTCACGATGCAGGACTTCTCATACCTCTCCCTTGTGAACCTCAATCACATCAATCTAGTAGCCTGTATGTCAGTATTCTCCTCCACAACATTGTCGATTTCTTTAGTGAATACTGTCGAAAAATATTCATTTAGTGCTTCCCCATCTCCTCTGACTCCACACACAACTTCCCACTTTTAACCTTGATTGGCCCTAATCTTACTCTTGTCATTCTTTTTTATTTCTTAAATACCTTTAGAAAGCCTTGGGTGTTACCCTGATCCTATCCGCCAACAACTTCTCATGTCTCCTCCTGGCTCTTCTGAGCTCTCTCCTTAGGTCTTTCCTGGCTACCTTGTAACCCTCAAGCGCCCTAACTGATTCTTCACATTTCATTCTAACAA